>NW_001509766.1:0-169142 GCF_000149645.3 Aspergillus fischeri NRRL 181
CGGCTTCCTGCGCGGCCTGGCTCCCCTGTGCGGCCTGGCTGCCTTGTGCTCCATGGCTCCCCTGCGCGGCCTGGCTCCACCGCGCGGTCTGGCTTCCCTGCGCGGCCTGGCTCCCCTGCGTGGTCTGGCTGCCTTGTGCTCCATGGCTCCCCTGCGCGGCCTGGCTTCCCTGCGCGGTCTGGCTCCCCTGCGCGGTCTGGCTCCCCTGTGTAGCCCGGCTTCCCTGCGTGGCCTGGCTTCCCTGCGCGGTCTGGCTTCCCTGCGCAGTCTGGCTACCCTGCGCGGCCTGGCTTCCCTGTGTAGCCCGGCTTCCCTGCGCGGTCTGGTTACCCTGCGCGGCCTGGCTCCCCTGCGGGACCTGCGCGGCCTGCCATGCAGCCAACTGGTCGACAAATGGCATCACCAGCCAGATATACCATACCACCAACTCCCCGACCTCCCGCGGCACATATCGATGGATGATCTTCACATCATTACTAGCATGGAACCCCTTATGATATGCCGTCACAAACGTCACCATGCCATCCTCAATATATATATTCCGCTGTTGACTATTCGCAGTGTTGCAATGCTGAATGCTTAATAGCTCTGGGGCCCGGGCCGGCTGCCCTGCTGTCACATGCACCATAACGGCTAATTTCTCCTTAAACTGGGCCACGCGCTGCCAATACTGCTGGATGGCACCAGGGTGGAATCGGCCCCCCCGCAGGAAATGCCGCTGCATGGCCGGCTCGGCCCGCAGCCGGTCGATCATCCAGTGGGTCCCATCCACCGGCCACTGGGTCCGTGCGTCGTGCAAAAAGTTCCACCCAGCCTGGCTCTGGCTGGGATCGTCATATAATGCCGTCCATGGAATGGGGGGCATCTGCGCATGGTCCTGCATGCATAACTGGCCTAGTATCTCCCGCGCCGCCGTGACTAACCCATGGATGAACCCCCGAAATCCCCCATGGTGATGCCATCTGCTGGTATAACAGTTGTCCTCCCCATCCATGTCACATGGCCGGGGCCGTATGATATAATGGACCTTTAATCCATATGTGCGCAGTCCACATGTCTCATGGGGCCGTGGGTCCCACGGATCATAAACTGGGTGCATCATCCATGTCACCTGCTCCTGGAATGGCCGGCGGCTCGGGCGAATGTGGACCGCGGGCAATGGGTCATCACTATGGATGGATGACGGGGGCGATGATGGGGCCCCTGGGGTGGATGGGGGGTCATCGCTGCCATATCCCTCATCAATCTCCCCGAGTTGATCATCCGCGCTGGCCAGCACCCATTCTGCGCTCTGGTCCTTCCGCGCCCAGGTCTGAATGATCTGCCATGGATTGGGGTCCATCCATAATGCCTTCTGCACCACCATGAATCGGGCCACCTTGATCACGCGGGATAATATCGGGGGGTAGCTCTCGGGGTCGCGCCAGCCGGCCTCACCCTGGCCCAGCACAGCCATGGCGCATACTAATGCACTCTCATATTCATGGCTGCGATGGCGCTGGTTGAGCAGCTCAATGCAAAATTCTAAGCATGCTTTTTCTATAGCAGTCATGGCCCATGCCTCTAGGTCCCCTGGCACTGCGGCCTGGCTGCCCTGGCTGCCTGGGGCCTGGCTAGCGAGCTGCCATAGCTGCCGCCATTTCTGGCGCTGCCGTGCGGTCATCCCATATCGGGGGCTGGCCCAGTCATGCGGGGCCTGGGTCCGGGCAATAAATGCTAATATCTGCTGCCATGGCTGCACATGCTTCTTGATCACGGCCTCATCTATATATGCCAGCAGTGGCCGGTGCGGGGTCTGCCCCTTTTCAGACCGGACGGCTTCCACCCGGATGGCCTGGCCGCAATGCTGGACCGTCCGCTGGCTCTTGCGGGCCACCTGCTCCATAGTATCCCAGATCACCTGCACCCCCTGCTCAGTGGCATCCATGGGGTCTTCCTCCGGGGCTGCCATGCTAGCAAGCAGGTCACGTGCCTGGATGCCCTGCAGGTAGTCAGCCCACCGAGTCATCCGCAGCCAGGGGTTCGCGTCAGTCAACTGGCTGGCTTGGATGGCCTGATCGGCCTTGGCCTGGGCCTGGACCTGCTCCCATGCCTGGATCACGGCATCAACGGTGGCCTGGATGTGGGCAGTGGGTGCGGTCCGGGCTTGCTCCTCAGGCTGCTGGTTGGGGCATGGCACCCAGATATAATGGGACCCTTTTCGGGATGGGAAAAACCGCTGGCAGGTCACCACCTGATATCCCTGCTGGATGGTGATCTGCGCCTGTTCCTGCTCTTGCAGGCGTGATCGACCTCCATGATATGGTGCGGTCCATCCATGGTGCTCACGCCAATGTCGTTTTAACGTGTCAAGTGAACGAGTGATGAATTGGCATCTGGCCTGGTCGCGCTGGCACAGTAACCCATCAGGGTATTCATCCAGGTGGGGGATTGACTGGGTAATCCGACTAGGCCATTGCACAGCATGGGGGTCATGCTCCACACCCTCCCAGCTCTGGACGTCCTGATGGATCTGCTTTGCAGTGGCCTGGGGTAATCGATGGGCCTTCCCCCGGAGATGGCTTTCTACCTCAGCTAGCCACACCCCATGGCGGCAGGACCGGCAGATAATGACTGGTGGCTGGGAAAGCTTAATAAATAACTGCTGTTCCATTCTTAATGGCTCATTTGGATGAATATAATACTATTTAACTGATTATCTGAATGATGATGGGATTCAGCCCCTGAATGTTTGATTTGTGGGCATTGCTTTTTCTATCCGCAGGAACTCAAACCACACCAACTCCTGGGGGTCAAATATGCCCTCACCATGTCTGCAAATCATTGATTTTGATACTGAAATTTGGCTGGATTACTTGGAACTAGTATATCAGTGAGCTGGCTAAATTTAAACTGCCTCCAACCTCCCCTGGAGCCATGGTGGTGGTCATGGGCAGTGCTTTCCAGATTCTCACTGTTTGGCGGCAACTCAAACCACATCAAAATTCCGTACATTAACCACACCCTTACTACAGCTGCAAATCATCGAATTCCCAATTGAAATTTGGTCAGATTATGTGAAACCAGCTAACCAGTAACCTGCCAAAATTTGAAATGCATACGACTCTATCTGGCGCGACGATTGTACCCCAGACGGTTTCGTTGGTCCCTACCCCCATACCCCGGCCGCTAAACCGCTCTGGGCTAAACCCTAGCTTGGTGTCAAGTACAGTCGCCGCCCCCTGTGGGATAGAGTTAATACACTCTATAGAGGTAACCCATTCGCGGTTCCCTGGCTGGATAAGGAAGGGCCAACCAAGCATCTCAGCTCTTATAACTACCTTAGCAGTAGCTACTAAGCCCATTGCAAAGCCAGTTTCATTAAAGTTGTAGATATCTTCCAGTGTAATCCCATGCTGCATTATTGTGATCTGGACACAATTGAACCATTCCAGGATAATCTTTAGGTCTTCGCATTTAGCACGCTGGTGGTTATAGCGCCTAGAGAATCGGGTTTTGATCTCATCATGCCGATTAATAAAGTTATATACCCATTTCTCTCCAACAGTCTGGGTAGGAGTTGAACCACGCTGCGTAAGCAGGATATTTGCCATTTCTTGTACATGGGACGGTCGGGGAGCCGCTCCACATTGATCCATAGATAGAATCCATCTAATAAGCGATTCCTCTTCATTCTGTGTCATTTTATGGCCATTTGCGCGTAATTCAGCTCGAAAAGTATGCCCCTTTAGGCGCCGCTGGAGGGTAGTATAAGGCACATCATAGACACGCGCAGCTTTACGAATATTGAGGATTTCCTTCTTTTTCAAAGCTGATACTGCAAGTAGGACCCTTCCCTCCTGCTCAACTGAATTTTTCGAGTTTATACGCGCTTTTGGTGGCATAGTGGCTGGCTGGATACTGCAGCTTTTGAAATAGAAGTCAAAACGCGTTTGGTGATCCGCTCGGTTGCGTGATCCGCTCGCTTACCAATTACGTTAACTAGAATCTGTTAATTAGTCAGCACTACAGTGGGGGTTCAAAGGTATTTGACCCCCGGGAAGCCGCTAGTATCACCAAAGGGGGTCCAAATACTTTTGAATCCCCACTGTAAGATAGGCCAGCGGAGAGTCCGCTTTAGATACATGGCCCCTGACTGACAACAATCAACACCAGAGATCATGAACACACAAGAAATCATCTCTTTAAAGAAGGAGTCTATGCGTCCAAGATTTGCGGTGGAGAAATAGCTATTGGCTATGAGGAAGGTATACTGATATCCTTTATTTATCATCCTGCACTCCAGAAACTACGAATATGATTGCTAAAGTACAGCTACTCGAGCTTTAACCAGCAGTGTGATCCACTCGTAATACAGCTGTCACGCTGTGGCAGTTGCATAAGCCATTCCAATCAAGCTGAGGTTGATCAGCCGAGTTGGTCAATCCGCCAAGACTGGGCCAGTCATGGCAATGAATCAGAAGTGGAACGGCCCGCCATTTCACATGGTACTCCACCATTTCCCGCCGGAGGTCCACCAAATTTTCCGTAACTAAATTAGGGAGAGCTTAGATGGAACGCCTGGGAGAATCTTTGTTCCACCAGGCCCACTATCACTGCTTGGTAGCTCACGGAGCCGTAACAGAGGCGGCTGGCAGTCATACTTTTGCCACCCACCTGCGGACTTTATCCTTTTGTAGCTAATAACTTTTCATAACAGTGGCCTGATCTATATGAATAATTAATAAACATGGTCTTTTGACTCCATAACTAGCAAGATGGTAGGACCCGCACTAGGGTATTAAGTGAGCATCCTCCCTGACAGCCAACCCCCTAACAATGCATCAGATGGTGATATAGTCCTAGTACCATAGGCAAGACCATTCTCATTACTATAACGATGTCAAAGCATGATTCCGTCCCAAACGCCTTCAGGGCTGTCTGGAATAATGTCTGTCTCTAGATGCTCGGTAGTGAAGTGTCAATAGTTCATACAACAAACCACTTGCATGGAGCTCT
Organism: Aspergillus fischeri NRRL 181; assembly: GCF_000149645.3. NCBI lineage: Eukaryota > Fungi > Ascomycota > Eurotiomycetes > Eurotiales > Aspergillaceae > Aspergillus > Aspergillus fischeri. The sequence goes on from NW_001509766.1 coordinate 4,999, forward strand.
GTTGGTCCGCAATGGAAAGATGAAGCCTCTCATACTGCATTATTTTGGACAACTTGTGTTCCAGACGAATTATGTTCAGGGAGGAGGATGACTCGTGCAGCCAATGTGGTTCATTCCAGTCAGCTGTTGGTGAATTGCGCAATGGCATTGGTTACTATTTTCCAGGGACCATTTTGCTCTGGCGCCACTCTGATCTTGAGCCGTACTTTTGTAAAACACTGATACTGAAAGGTTTGTAGGTGCTTTCCTTGGTAACGACCCGTCCCTAGTTAGCACCTCTGGGATTCCTCCATCCGCTGTGATCCAGAGGTCTTCCTTAGCTGTTTTCCTCTCGATCAAGGCCAGTCAAAGGACAATATCTAGGGCGATCAGTCCGAAGGAAGTATAAAACACAGCATAAATGCCGGAGACTGCAAAGACGACTTGTCGCAGAAAAGGTGCAATGAGGACAGCCATGCTAATCAAAAATATATATCCGGAATTTAACAGTGTCCATGACCATGAATAAGATGAATCATGGGCGCAGCATCACCCATCACTACTCCTAACAAAGGATTCGAATCCTGTGCAATACTAGTTTGGATTATCTTAGGATTCTCCTATGACATGGTGGGGCCTTATTTGGACTACACATCGCCCACCAAACATGGTTATATATTATAGGCAGTTTTACATTTAAGTCCTTGAAACAAATGGCACGAAGTCAAACCAGGACACTAGCCTAAAGACAGGGGACAGAACAGGATTCGGGAATGGAGGGTAGAATATATCCTGACAGAGCCGACTGGGAATATCAGGAAACAGGGGCTGCGTCAAAAGGTCCTGTACTATTGTAGTGCTTACAGGTTGTGAGAATCAATGCGAGCATGAGTAGTTGGGAAGATGCTAAGTGGATATGAGTACTAGAATGCAAGAAGATAAATATCCTGAATTCTTTAAGAGACATGGGTCGGGAACGGGATTAAGCCCAAATCTTATCCTTCATCCTCCTAGGCCAATGATAATATGTCACTACCTCTACCCTGCATGCCTAATGCACTCATGTCTTGGATCTGAAAATCATTCCTCATTTCAGCATGCCAGAAAATTAACTGGCTGATCTGTTACTCTGGTCGTTCTGCACATGTTATCACTCCCTGACATGGTATAATTATCAATGAGTCAAATGCTCGCCTATAGGATTATACCAACCAACAAACTGAATATCTTCAACTACGTAAATTAGAGCTCTTATTGGGTAGCTCAACAATCCTTCGGCTGCGGCACCCATGATGACTGCCTCCAAATTGGTGATCATGTTTGTCACCTCTTCTACAGGGATCAGGATGATTCCTACATAAGACAGCTCCTCAACGCCCTAATTTACAAGATACCAATCTCATCAAGACCAATTCTGTCTATGATTATTTGATCCATCTTTCCAATTGTCTCAACCAACGCTCCAAGCCCTTCACCATGCAGATCACTAAGATTTCCCTTTTCCTGTTCGTTGGCATAGGTGTGGTTGCTAGTCCCATTCATGCCGAGTCTGACGGCCTCAATGCTAGAGCCGTGAATGCTGCCGACCTTGAGTATAAAGGAGTGAGATTTATACAATATCTGCCCACATAAAACTAAAACTAAGTACTCATAACAACTCCCCAGGAATGTTTTACAAAGGACAACACTTGTAAATACAAAATTGATGGGAAGACATACCTTGCCAAGTGCCCTAGCGCCGCCAACACAAAGGTATCTTTTCTTTATACTTAAGTATATTGCCCTCGGCTAACCATGATAATTATCTTTTAAGTGCGAGAAGGATGGAAATAAGTGCACATATGACTCCTACAACAGAAAGGTCAAGTGTGACTTCCGCCATTGATAAAACTATTTCAAATGGCTGTTCCTGGCCATTCTTCTTACCAGGAAGTGTGAGATGCCGCGTGATTCTCAATACTCACAATTCGCTTCAAGAAGGGTTAGGAACAAACAATATTGAGTGTATGTTGGGTTGATACATATGTGATGTGCATCCCCAGTATCTTGCTTTTCTGTGATTTTTGCTACGACCACACTCGTTTAGTATCTAGCTAGATGTTTTGCTTATCAACAAATTACTTATTGACTACCTGATATTTTGAGCATCTCTATCATTCAGAGAATATCCTAGCCATCTATTTATTGCTGAGTTATGCTAGTAGCCTGATGCTCTAGTAGCTACCATGTTTTTCACGAATCTGACCCGAGGGATTGTCTCTGACAGTTTGAACAATCCAGCAGTTCAACAATTACCAGAACTCCAGAACATATGTATTTCATCTGAATCATGTAAGTAGTGTAATTGTATCTTATTTGTACACCTTAGAAGATAGAGCAGATATGCGAAGGGCTGCATTAGGAGAGAAGAGTAACATTGAACTCGGAAACTAAAGTAGGAGATAAGCTAAGAAAGGAGGAGAGAGATCTGATTGACATCTTCCTTAACATCTGCTTTGGGGCCTTCCTTCGCGTCTTACTTATTTTACGCCATCCTTTGAGTCATCCTTCAAGTCTTTATTCTCCGTAGCTTCAGTAGCTTCACTCTTCAAAAGACTCTTCAGGCAAAGCAGATGTTTTTCCTGATGCAAGGCATCTCCATCGTTCTGGTATGCCCTGAGAATTTCAGAGTTTCGTTGCACGAGTTTGTTGAGCATGTAGTCAATGGCATCGGTGGCATACTCTTCTAAGAGTTCCTCTTTGGCCTCTTTGGCCTCCTCCTGGATTTCATGGAGTCGCTTGAGCCAGTATATGTATCTCCATGGCGAGAATCCAGTGGGTGATCGCTGCCCAAGCTCTGACTCAATGAACATCTCGCCACCCTTGCTGATGGTACTGGGGCAATCGTTCCAATAGACCTCTGAGAGTAGAATAAGATTGTGGCCTGTATGGCGGAGCCAAGCCACGGCAGCTGGCAACAAGTGAAAAATTTCAAGCTGATGCATGCTTCGCTTTGGATCTTCATCATCCGACTCCTCCCCGCTGCAAAGTCCCTGTCTCTCCTCAAACAGATTGCGGAATAGAATGAGGGCAATCTGGCACAACCTATCCTTGCCGACGCGAGTTGATGCCAGTTTGGCCAGGAAAGTCGCAAAGTTGAGTCGGTGTGTACCCGACATCGTCGGGAAGTCACTGTTCCAGAAGTTGGTCATGTCGGTGGCCAAGAAGGGCAGATCATTCCACAGTGTGCCTTCGGCAGTTCGTGCGATATCAACACCGTAATTTCCTCGCACGGGCCGAGTGAGCGGTCCCATTCCTTGAATGCGGACGATGTCGAGGACAAGACCCTCGTGGTCAGGCGTTTCGTACGAGATATTCCGACCGAGCTGGTAGTACATATACCACATGGAATGAATGTACTCTTCAAGGGAATCCACACCATCTCCAAGCTCGCAGTATCGGGAGGTGGTGATCCAGGTTCGGTTACTGAAGGCCGCGCTCCGAATCTCCTTGAATTCTCCCCGAGCGATGCACTGACGCGTGTCCTCTTGGTCTATCCGAAAAGATTCTGATGTGGTGAGGTGAGGGGTGCCTCGTGGCGAAGGGCTGAGCAGCGAATCACGGAGATTATGCATTATGAGGTGTCAACGGTGTTGACTGATGGATTGGTTTGGTTGCAATAATGAGTACGAAGATGAATGAATGAATATGAAAGAGAAGTGCCAACCTGGTAGAACCCTACGGGGTCTTAAATCACAGCAAAGGGTGAACAGGAAGGGAGAAGACGAGGGATTTCTCTCAGGGGAACTCCTAGGCAGCAATGTACGGATTATACTGCTAGTCGGACAGGGCTCTGACAGGGTGATATTATGGTCAGTATCTGAATCCTTGGGCTTGTGCATGTGCTGTTTCAGGCGGTTTTCTTTATCTCTTGTCAATCACCCAGCAAGTGGAGCCATCCTACAGCCTCTGAAAAATTACATTAGATGTGACGGTAATTTTAGTGATCTACCAGAAATATATAAGAAAAGATTGGTTTTTTCCCTGACCGAATTCAGTTTAGCGCGGCCTGAGCGGAATTACTTACCGTCCCAAATCACCTGATGAATGGTATCACCTGACGAACATTTTTCATCTATACACTGACTTTTTTGATAGATTTAAATAGACCATAATACTATTAATATGGACTTAATTGAAGCAGCTCTGGCAGAGATAGAATGCTTGAAAGCAGGAGAAAAGATTAATTATACAAAAATAGCAGAAAAGCATGGCGTTAGCTAGGCAATATTGTCAATGTTAAGGTGTCTACTGTGCAGGGTAGAAGGCCTGTCAGTTAGGTAAGGAAGAAGGTACCAAGTCAAATTATGGCAAGACTGTTTCTTGAGGAACCCTCAAGAATCCTTCATGGAGTATTCTATTTAACATATAGTCTTCCCTAAGAAACTTCAAAGTCCCTGTTGAGCGTAGTCAATGATTTGAAATTGAATATGAGGACAACTCATCAGCTGGGGGACCCATGCAAGAGATATGCATCTCATGCTGCCTAAAAGAGGGGGAGCACCAAACTATATAACCAATCAAGTCATGCTACCAATTCCATAGCGGAAAGAAACCGCTTCTCCCAGGGGAATATGTCAGGTGGGTATAACTTCAAGGAAACTAGAAAGGGAGGTGCATTAAAGAAAAGACCATAACACCCTCTTGGTATTCATTCCCTCCTTGTATTACAGCACCAACACAGCCGCACTAATCTAAGGGCGGATGTGACAGGCAGAACTATAGGAAGCAGACATCCAATCACTTGATGATCCCTGTGAGTGACAGAACCATCATAAGAGACAAGAACCAATTGGTCAACCAACGCCTGTCATATGATGTGGTATATCAGTATATAACATTAAAGGTATATGGGTCGTGGAAGGCATCTACTAACATACTAACATACCATCTACCATGCATACTAAGGGAGGAACTGGAGTTATATAAGGACACTTATTACCATTATATCTAGCACTCTTAGTTTAGTTCCTCACATTCAATGTTAATAACTCACTTGAGTACAAGTTCACTAGTCTGATTCATCAGCTACTCTCTTACTGTTAAGGATACATCCTTAACAGGCCTTGCTTCTATCTTTACTATTCATTAATCTTGTGTTACCTTCAGATTGTCCTTGATACCAGATTGGATCATTGTATTGTTGCATCAGACATATACCTGGTCGGTATATCATTAGGCTACCTTGCTCGGTAGGCCTCAGGCAAGTATTGGATATAGTCCAGGGACTATATCACTCCGCTCCCAAAGTAGTTGACTAGCAGAAGAACAGCAGAGACGGATCCCAGGGTGTGACACAGCCCTCAATATGGACCTTTCCTTTGCAGATAATACATGGTGGAAGCACCCATCTAGTAGAGTTAACACACTCTATAGATGTAACCCATTTGCAATTCCCTGGCTGGATAAGAAAGGGCTGACCAAGCATCTCAGATCTTGTAACTACCTTAGCAGTAGCTACTAAGCCCATTATAAAGCCTATTTTATCAAAGTTGTAGATATCTTCTAGCGCAATCCCATGCTGCATCATAGTAATCTAGACATGATTAAACCATTCTAGGATGATCTTTGGGTCTTCGTATTTGGCATGCTGATAATTAGCGCCTAGAGAATCTGGTTTTAATCTCATCATGCCAATTGATGAAATTATATACCTATTTCTCTCTAACAGTCTGGGTAGTGGTTTCTCCATGCTTTGAAAGAAGGATATTCACCATTTCTTGTACATGGGATGGTTGGGGAGCTGCTCCACGTCACTCTATTGATAAAATCCACTGTATCAGTGATTCCTCTTCATTTTGAGTCATTTTATGACTATTTGCGCGTAATTCGGCTTGAAAAGTATGCCCCTTTAGGCGCCGTTGGAGGGTGGTATAAGGCACATTATAGACACGCGCAGCTTCACGAATATTAAGGATTTCCTTCTTTTTCAGAGCTGATACTGCAAGTAGAACCCTTCCCTCCTGCTTAATTAATTTTTTTGAGTCTTCACGCGCTTTTGGTGGCATGGTGGCAGGCTGAAATACTTCAGTTTTTGAAATGGCAGTCGAAACGCGTTGGGTGATCTGCTCAGTTGTGTGATCCGCTCGCTTACTGATTACATTAGTTAGACCTGGGCAATACGGAAATACCACTTCCTCCGTGCTGAATTCATTACATTCGCCTGTACTCCAGGTCGACGAGCTTCAATGAGTCTCTCTCTCTTTTTCCCCCTCACTCCAAATAGCAAAGGCAGTGACCTCTCCCAGTTCATCTTGCAACAGCCACAGTGCTTCTGTTGTTCACTCTTAGTACTGTCGCTCTAATCAACTACGCCGCATCCCATCTTCGCCTCCGCAGAAGCACCAAACCCGTGGGGCACCACCCTTCCACCCCCACAACGGGTTTCAAAAGTTTGCGGGGGTGGCGAAAAATTAAATTTCTGAGTAAGACGGACCTTTATCAGGAGTAGAGGAGTCCCTTGGCTTTGGACATTTTTTACTGATCGCCATCCACATACGCTCTACACGGCGTGGCCACAATATTCAGGTCACCCACAAGATCATGACGAAAAGGCGCCAGAATCACTCTTGCGAGCAATGCAGGAAAGCCAAGAAAGCCTGTGACGGCTATCTGATTAATAGCGACCAGGCATATCTCGCCAATGCTGCACTATATAGTGATAGTGATCGTGAGTATTCCCGTCCCGCCGCTGTCCAGCCCCGATGGGCTAATCCGAACCTTTGGCGCCGAAGCCTCCGACGGCGTACTTCCTTGCTCTCACTGCCTCAGAACAAAGAAGACATGCAGTTTGAACCCTCACTGGATACAACTCCATCCGCCCTCCACGGCGCAACGTCCAAAGAACCCTGAAGACAGCAACCCGGATAATGGACAACGCCAGGTCAAGAGGCAGCGACTCCAGCCGAGAAATAAGGAGAGCTTGGAGTCGGCCACCGTGAATAACATGACCAGCCTGGACTCCTTGGTGCAGCTCCTCCAGGCGTCTCCACAAGGGAGTGATGTCCTTGGCTGGGACAGGCTCTATGCGCCCGGCGACCCTCCTTCTATTGCCGATTCCAATGAAAGTGGAGCAACGAAAGGACAGCAAGAACTTGAAAGTCTGGAGAGTTTAGGAGAATTGAGCTCCGTGGCTTCACGCAACAACCATCCTGCTGACCCGACCCTGCACATCGGTTGGAATGGCTTTGCGAATCCAGAGATGACGGGCTGCGGCTCTGACTCATCAAACGTCAATGTGCAAAGCGTCGTTTCTGGTCTCTCCCAGGGAAATCTGATTTACCGCAGTCCTATGTCCTCCACGCCTTCGCAGTGGGGGGATTCACAAACTGGATGGCGTCGGGGAGACAGGCAACGCAATGACTCCATGAACATGCGAGACCACCATGCTCTGTCACTCTCCACATTTGGTGCAGATCATCTGATCATGGAAAACACGAATAAAATACTCATCTCCGATAGCCTTTTGCAAATATATCACGATGTTCTCGAGAACAACCTCGCTTGCTGGCTTGCAGAGGATACGTGTCCCTATAGGCTGCAATGGAGGAGGCGCGAACCCTTACCCATTCCGCAAAACCCTATCCCCGGAACACAAACGCACCCAGAATGGGGCGTAGCGTGGTCAAATCGAATGTTTCAGCGCATCAGACAGCTCGACCGGTCCGCCCAGTCGGCCAAGTTGATCCGTCTCACTGCATACGAAAATCAAGCCTCTTCTAAAGTCCTCAATTTAGCCGTCATGGCTTTTTCCACGCAGTGGGCTCAAGGGAAACGGCGTTGGGACGAGTTGCATGGGGCGAGCAGGTGTGAGAACTTCATGGATCACAAGGGCGAAGAGCTTGGCGACGAGTTCGAGCAGGCTCTCCAGCAATCCATTTGGGAACAGGCAAAGCGGGCACTCCAAAATGTCTCTGATCTGGAGTGTTTCAGGGTTGTTTTTGCCGAGTTGATTTTTGGTCTTGTTCAAAAGCCGTATTCCAGGAATGAATATGACCTAGACGCAACGATTGGGTTGGCTACCAGGAATCTGTGCAAAAGCGTTACCAGTTCAATTTTACCTAAGATCGCAGATATTTTTGTCCGAGAAGGGCCGCCGATATTCATGGAGCGAGGGGCCCGCAAGATGCACGCACTTAAATATCGATTCGAAGCATACCAAGCAGGCTTTCAGCAAGGCGCTCGCAGTTGTGAATCTGAACCGAATGCGGAAGTCCCTCAAGGAATGAGCGCAGAAGATGGTCAAACAATTGGTCTCTTGTACTGGCTCGCAGTCATGTTTGATACGGTCTCTTCGTCTATAAATGAGCGGCCAGTGGTCGTCCCTGACGAGGAATGTCAACATGATGGAGCACAGAGAGCGGCAAAGGGTCCTATAGAAATACCGGTAACGAATGTGCGATGGAAACTTGACCTCTATGCACAAGATGATACTGAGAGACCATCCCTTTTGCATTGGCCTTGTACGTACGAAGTTGCAACCAGGGCAGTTGCCAGGTCAGCAGCTGTCAAAGTGCTGCTTTTCCGCCATATCTCATATCTTCAAAACGGCTTGAGGAATTGTGAGAACGGCCCAGCCATCGAGGAAATCATTAAGACCACGCTATCTGTATTTCGATACTGGGACGTCACTCATGGTGCTTTCTTCCGCGACCTAATCATGAACTATGAATCAGTCCCTCCGCGCATTAGGAGCTGGTTTCCATGTATCAGTATTCCGTGGCACTTGGGCTCGCTTATGCTCGCAAACCTGATTGATTTCGTGGATGAGAACCGGCTTGGCTGCGACGGCTACAGGGCGAAACGTCTCCACGTCGGCCTGGCGGCGAAAATTCGAAGAGCAAGTTCGATCGAGCTGGCACAGTTTGCAGCGGTCATAACGCCGCAAGCCGTCGGGACTATAGGCTTGAAGCAGCTACCAGACTTTCACTTCGCTGTCAATGAAAGCCCCGCTCTGACTGAGCCCTGGACGATTCTGCTCATTCGGGCTTTCACAAACGCTGCCGTCTTCCACATGAGTGAAATAGAAGAGCTACAAAATCACCAGTGGTTCGACATAGACCATACCAGCGAGGCGCTTCAAGTCAGCACTGCACGGGCTGAAAGCTGCATCAGGGCGCTTCGATTCCTAGGCAGCAAGTCGCGGATGGCGGAAGCTATTGGAAAAGTTCTATCCAAACATCTGGACACATAGGGAGATATGCACGAGCCTCATTTCCATCAAGCGAAGTCTATTCCGTTTGAATTTTCTCGCAGCTCATGGTATTTCGGTTTCTTTGGGTGTTGCCTTCATATTTACAGCGAACCGTTGTCGCCCTCCCGTGTCCAAAGCGGGGAAATATGGGCTCTCAAGCGCTAATAATACATCAAATTGCGGTGGCTATTTTATGGGACAGCTCTATCATAAGTTAATTAATTATCCGTAATAGCATTCTAACCAGGAATACCGTATTAGGGGCAGTAGATCAAGATCAAAACAAGCAAAACTCCGTTTTCAATTAAGAAAACAATACCGCACCATAGCCAAATCTTAGCCCATTCCTTCAAGGAGAAAATAAAAGCCACCTATTACTTATATCAGGCCAGGGGTCGATAAAAACACGGTAGAAGGTTCCATTTACCCGTGCCACATAGCTCAGCAGCCCCGACTAGAAGCCAGCTTGTCTCCGCAAATAGAGCGCTCACATGTATGCGTTTAGAATGTCTGCTGAGAGAACCAAGAGCTCTTTTGTTTCTCTAACCGGTTGTTCAGGTAACTTCGGACAGCTACTATTCAAGTGATTTCGTTCTAGCAACACCGCGAAATACTGTTCAACCACAAAAGCAGGCATCTTCGATCAAAGCCTTGCTTAGAAAGTGATGTCTTGAAATCTCCCTACACCTCCCAATAAAGCAACCGATCAGCTTGTTAAATGCTACGAGTTAGCTTTTCCAGACACAGTACAGTGTACTAGCGCGGGAAATTCAAGATTTACGTATTGTAAATGCTAAAAAAAAGGCAACCCCGTACAATATCTACACGACAGCTAGCCCACGAGGGCGACTTATCTATGAAGGAGGTCTGTCCGCTGGTATAGAGGCGTGAATTCCTAGTTGAGACCGAAGTAGTAACCCCAGCGGAGACAAAAAATCAGGCCAGTATACAGCTCATTCGGGCTTTATCAAAGTACAGTAGCTACCGGGGGTGCGGGGGGCCGGCCGGAAGACAAAGTAGATGCTCAAATTGTAAATATCTCAACATCAATATTAATGGCTTTAGGATTGATAAAGTACATCAACAGTCAAGATAGTATGGAAGGGTTGCCCACTCGGTGGTGAATCACGTTAATTAAACAGGAGTGCCCCTAGCAAAGTTGGGGTTGTCCTTAGAAACTCCCGCACTCGTCTTTGTTTTCTCCGTCTTCACAAATTTCGTGGCACGGAGGATTCCCTTTCGCTTTTTTGGCAGCCTCTAGGTATGTCATAGATTTGCCGCTATAGTACTTAATCTCGAACATTTTGTCAATCTCCTCCAAGGAGAGTCCTGAGGTTTCCACAACGAAGAACCAGCAAACGATCGTGAAAACAAAATTCGCGATCGCGAACACCAAGTAGAATTTCCAGGCGATGTTCTCAATGCCCAGTGTGAGTTAGTATTGAATGGTTGATACATCCAAAGGGGGGGGGGGGAAACCGAACTTACCAACTGGCGTGATAGCCACAATGACATAAACACCTAGCCATTCCATGACCATAGCAGCCGAGCACGCGAAGTTCCGGTGAATGCTAGAGTTGAGTTCCGACGGGTACATGAAAGGTATAGCCAAGAAGGATAGCCCCTGCAATGCGAGGTTAGATGGGAAGGAGCTTCCGAGTCACTGGGGCTCTCACGAAGAAAGCATAGTAAACAAAGATGAATGCCACAGCCACACCCTCCAGGGGTTTGGTGCCAATACCAAGACCGAGAGCGGCCATAGCAAAACACAGGCTTTGGCCTGCAGCGCCGACGATCAACAGCTTGCGACGGCCGAGCCTGTCAATCAGTAAAGTGCCAAGACCGGTCCAAAACATCCACTGCATGGAATCCACGGCAGACAGGATCAGAGACATGCGGTCACTGAAACCAAATGAGCGCTTCATAATGATGGGCAGATAGTAAGCAACAACGTTCACGCCGCCAAATTGCTGCATGAAGTTGACTCCAACTCCAAGAGCAATTCGACGGAAGGTTTGTTGCGGCCCGTTGGAGAAGATCGTTCGCCATCCAGGTTTTTGCGACTCCATCTCGTGGGCAACGGTAGTCTCAATTGACTGGAGCGAGGCAAGTACCTCATCATCCTCGAGAGGTTTGTCTAGAACCCGTGCGATGACCTCTTTTGCGGCAGGAGAACGACCCCTTACACAAAGCCAGCGGGGTGACTCCACCAGGAAAGGGACCATTGATGCCGTTAAGATTGCAAGAAAAGACTGAAATCCGAGGGGAAAGCGCCAGCTGATTTGCTGGTATGGGCAATACGTGAAGCCAAAATTGATCCAGTTGGCAAGCACAAAGCCGAACACGAGATGTGTGAGCTGGATGGTGATCAGCTTCCCTCGGTCTTCCTGTTTGCAAGTCTCACTCTGCCACATAGGCACTGTCGTGGTGTTCATGCCAACTCCAAGGCCAGCGACAATGCGGCCCACAATCAAATGGGGAAGAGTAAAAGCCGTGGATTGGAGGATGCCGCCGACCGTGAGAAACGCGCTGGCTAGTAAGACTGATCGCCGTCTTCCGAGTCGATCTCCAGTGTACATTGACAGAAAAGCCCCCGCCACGCATCCAAGGACGTATGTTGACACAATCTGCCCCTGCATTGTGGTGTTGGGATCATCGAACTGTTTCTGGAACGTGGGATTTGAGAGAATGCCCCCGAAGACACCTTGATCGTAGCCAAATAGCATGAATGACACTCCACAGCATGCGGTGATACCAATGGTCAAGCCACGGCCTCTTAGCGAATTGGAGGAAAACATTATGTTAGGTGGAATCGGTAGGGTCATAGTCAACAGCTTCATTATAGTGGTACGCGAAGAATAAGGAACTCTTCGCTTAGATATATTGCTCTCGTAGCCATGCAAGAGGAAAAGGAAAGGTGAGCTTAGATATATGCCCTTTTGTAAGGGATGACTCGGGACTACAGGATGGCGGTGAACCCTAATGATCATCATATTAGGGACTGGGAGAAAGCCAAGTGCGCGGTCTGCGTTGCCGCGAAGCAGCCAGACGATGCCCACTTTGCATACAAGAATCCCATGGGCAAGCAGAGCGGCTCCGACTCGGAGGCCTAAACTCTGTTCTGCACAGACTAGAACCGTTCCTTTCCCCCGATCCGGTTCGCTGAGGCGACCCCGCGGTGGGGCCTTGCCCTGGAGAAATCTGGGGAAATCTGGGGAAGTTTAGGGAAACCAGATCGGCTCCGCTTCTCCGGATCATTTCCCCCAGATTTAGAATGAATCAGTTTCCCCAGATTCCCCAAGGCTAGAGCGGCTCCGCCTCGCAGTCGCCTCCATTTCTATAGCAAGATGGCTCAAGAGTTACTCCTCGTGGGCATGTGATGCTAGCCAACCAGAGGCTACCATTATTACCGTGCCACTGTCAAGGTGCGGGCTCGTAAGTAAACAGAAGTAGGTTAATGAGGTAGTTGACACTCAGGCTGGCTACAGTGGTCTCTATCTATCTGTTCAGGCTGCAGGGCAGGCTGGTACAGGCAGGCTCTATAGACAGGATGTAGCTCAAAGAGCTTTAAACAGGTTTTAGAATTATGCAGTGAAGATATTCCTAAGGTTATGTAATTCCTCCTTAGTAATGCTAACTCCTATTTACAGCAGCACTATGATAGTACTCCTCTCCTTAGGGTCAAGCTCTGTTAAGACCATCCCCTGGTTTAGGTTTGCTTAGGTAGTGGTGGTGGAAATTAGCTATAATCTCTTATATATTCCTTAGGTAATGGGTGGGTTCCTTGATAGGGTTGTCATAGCCTAGCTATTTGATAGTATACTTTAGATAGAGGCCCTATCAGCCCTAGCATTCCTAGCAGGAGTCTAAGATATCTTTGATAATCCATTCTTCCAGACCTTTGACTTCTACTAGTGGTGGTGGTGGTTATCTTTATCTAGGAACAGGGTCTTTAGCAATAGGGCACAGCAGACTAATGTTAAATACAGGGTGAATCCTTATAGAAGCTGGTAGTTCTAGCTTATAGGCATACAGGCTAATAATCTTCTTGATATAGAATAGCCCTATGTATTTCTAGTTAAGCTTCTTCTGGGGGCACAGGGTCCTGATATTTTGGGCATCTAACTAAACCAGTTGTCCCACATGGTAACAGCAGGCAGGTCTCCAGTAGTGGTTCATCTGTTCTTCATAACAGGCCTGGGCAATGCAGATCTGGGCATGGACATAGTTGATGACATCTTGTATTTTCTTTTCAAAGGCTTTAGCATCTCTGGCAGCAGGGTGATTCACAGGCTGGATAGGTTTGAACCCCATACATGGGTGGAATCCATAGTTTGTGAAGAAGGGTGAGATTCTAGTAGCTTATGATTAGATAGAGTTAGAGGTGAACTCAGCTAACAGTAGCTAGTTAGTCTAATTATCTTATAGGTAAGTAATATAAGTATATAGGTATTATTCTAGGATGGCATTTATTCTTTTAGTTTGGCTATTAGTCTTAGGATAATAAGTGGTAGACAGCAGGTTCTTAACATCTAGGTATTAGGTTAGGTACTTCCAGAATATGGCAACAAACTAAGGACTATGGTCTGATATTATTATTCTTAGCAGGCCATGTAGTTTCTATATGTGATGGATGTATAATCAGGCTACACCTTTAGCATCACAGGTAGTCTGGCAGGGGATAAAGTGCCTTATCTTTATAAGTTAATCAACAATAACTAGTATAGCATTATAGCCTTGACTAGGTACTAGACTAGTAATAAAGTCCATTGAGATATCTTACTATGATTATTTGGGTACTAGAAGTGGGCATAGCACTCCTTAATGGGCTTCATAAGATGGGGTGGATCAGCAGCAGGTGTAGCAGTTTTAGGTCCAGTAATTAATATATTAGTAGATGCCAGGCCAGTAGTATTCTTATACTATTAACTTATATAACTTATGCTTTCTAGGGTGTCCAGCAGCAGGCTTATTATAATATTCTTATAATAACTAGGCTCTTAGCTTATTATAGTTAGGGATATATAAGTATTTATAGTAGTACAGGTAGCTTCCTTATCATCTGTAATTAGCTAGGGTGATCTCAGGGTGTTGACTAGCATTCTCATCTAGTGCTTACAGGATAGACTGTACAGTATCATCCAACTAGTAGGCAGTATCTAGTAGTTCCTTAATACTAGGAGGGGGCACTGGTTCATCTGCTTTGTCTGGCTCATCTGATCTGTCTGGCTTGCCTGGCTGGTTTGGCTGGTCCAGTTGGTCTAGTTGGTCCAGTTGGTCCGGTTGGTCTGGTTGATCTGGTTAAACTGTCCGAGCTGGTCAGGCAGGCACTCTAGTGGGTTCCTTAGGTGTTCTAACAACTTAGGCTACTAGGTCTGCAAAGCAAACTCTTCTTATAGCTAACTAGCTATTTCTAGTTAGGTTTTAGTTAGTCTAGCTCCTTATAATAGCTTCTAGTTTTACTAAGTTCTAAATTTCAGGGTTAAGGTTCTCTTTTTTAAGAATTATCTAGCTCTGGTATTATAGCTATTCATCCCCCTCTTTAGGGAGATCTTCTAACCTCCTGGTCAGAGCATCAGACTTAACTCCTTACTTCCTAGGTTAATATATAATTCTGAAGTTAAAGCAGGATAGGAATTCAGACTAGCAGGCTTATTATCTATTAAGTAGCTTAGTAGACATGAAATATTCTAGGTTATAGTAATTAGTTATAACCTTAATTAGTGATAGTATACCCTCTAGTTTAGGGCATTATTCTTGAAAATAATAGATAATGGCAAGCAACTCCTTATTATAGATTTCATAGTTATATTTAGTGATAGAAAGCTTCTTAGAGAAGAATGTAATAGGGTATAGGACTCCTTTATTATTATACTAGGATATCACACCAGCGGACATATAATTAGAAGAGTTAGTTTTAACCATAATGTCTCTTGTCTAGTCAAATGGTTTTAGGATTAGGGTGTTCATAAATACCTTCTTCAGGGCTTCAAAGCTTAGTTTATAGGTTATGGTCCACACAAATAGGACATCCTTCCTAGTTAGGTTCACCAAGGGAGCAATAATCTTTGAGAAATCCTTGATAAATCACTGGTAAAAGTTGCTTATCAGGGTCCATGCAGATGCTATCCTGGCTAATGATAATGCCTAAGAACTTGGTTTCAGGGATAATGAACTCATATTTCTGGATCTTTGTGTATAGGCTAGCTTCTTATAGTTTCTACAGGACAGAGTAGATATAGGTTATATGCTTAGCATGGGTCTTGCTATAAACTAGGATATTATTAAGGTAGGTGGTGTAGAAGACATTAAGGTAATCTTATAGAGTATTATTAATAAATTACTAAAAGATTATAGGTGCTCCTATTAGCCTAAAGGGCATTATTAGAGACTTAAATAGGCCTAGTTAGGTATGGAAAGCTATTAGGTATTCTTATCCTTTCTTAATATAGATATTATTGAATGCTAAGATGATATTAATCTTCATAAAATATTTCATCCCTTTTAGGTTATTCAGGGTTTCCTTTATCAGGGGCAGTGGGTATTAATCCTTAATAGTTATAGTATTCAGGGCCTGGTAATTAACACAGATTTGTATGCCTTTACCTAGCTTTTTAATAAATAAAATAGGCAACACAGTGGGTGAAGAACTAGGGTGGATAAAGCCCTTCCTCAGATTTTCTTTAATCCATTCCTTTAGGACCTTTAATTCTTCTTAGGACATGGCGTACAGGGGGCTAAACAGGAGGGTCTTTCCCTCTAATAACTTAATATTATAGTCATAGGGGTAGTATAGTGGCAGGCGCTCAGCCTCCTTAGGGGAGAAAACATCAGTATAGTCCTTAAATTCTTTAGATAGTAGGTTAGCAGGGTCCTCCTTTTAAGCTTCCTTAATCTTTAGGGCAGCTTCAAGATCTTCCAGGGTTATTATAAACATCTAAGTATTTCTTTAGGTATAAGCTAAACAGGCTGCTAAGAAGATAAAGGCTATATCTCTCTTCTCTAGTCCCTTTGGTCTTAGGGGCAGGTATTTAGGCTGGGTTTTTAGGGGAATATCATGCAGGGCTTGTATCTTGGTTAGCTTCTAGGAGGTATTGCAGTATTTCTGGCAGTAGTCACTATTAAATATAATACTATGGGCTGCAAATTATATCAGGGGGTTATGTACCTTTATCCAAGGTATTCCCAGCATAACAGGGTAGTGTACTAACTAGATAATATAGAACCTTATGTCTTTCTCATAGTGGTCCTTAATTCTCATATCCATCTAGACATAGTGGGTTATCTTCCCATTCTCTAGTTCTCTTCTATCAAATGTATGCAGGGTTATTAGGTCTTCTAGGGGGATGGGCTCTAGCTTCTGGTCTTCAGCCCATCCTTTATTAATAAATCCTTGTCCTTCAGCTCCAGTATCTAATAGGGCATAAGTTAGTAACTTTATCTTCTTCTCCTCCTTCTCTAAGGTCACAGGTAGTATTATAGCCTTTAATTATTATATTTACTCCTCAAGGTCTAGTCTATAAATAGTAGTAGCAGATATTTAAATAATATATAGATTCTAAGCCTGATTATAGCTTACTCTAGGCTCACTCCTTTTACTAAGGAGGTCTGGCTTGGAGATAGGCTTCTAGATTCTAGAATCCATCCTCTCTGGGGACTCTCCAGGCATGGTTTATAAGAGGCCATGATCTGAACCCTTTAGTGGGTATTAGGATAGGGGCAGTCCCTAATCTAGTGTTTTAGGGAACCACAGCAGAAGCAGGCGCCTGTCTTACAGTGGGAGGGGCTATATCCTCTTCTTATCAGGTGTTGGGTAGTGCCTAGGTCCATGGGGTTGTATTATTATGCTAATATATGCTCATTCCTCTGAACAGCAGGGCGCTAGGGTTGCTTAGTAGACTTAGCAGCAACAGGGCCAGGGCTCTGGGGTGACTAGGGGCATTAGGCAGGTCTGGCAGTAATAGCATAGGTTTTAATAACAGGAGGCTGGTTTATGATATACTAGCAGTGGTGGTTCTCAAGCTCCTGCAGGAATCTGGCAAACTAGTAATACTCCTAGTTTAGAGGCTGGTTATGCATAAGTATGCTTTAGAGTTCATGACTAATAGCCTGTTTAAGTAGGGTGGACAGGGTCTCTTTAGGCATCTCACCTTCCAGGGCCAGGCATTAGAATTTAGCAAAGAAGGTGCTAAACTCTTTATTAGTCTAATGTAGGCTGAATAGCTTATTACAGGCATTATTCATACAGTTAGGGTCACTAAAGGTGTGCTCTAGGATATCTAGGATGTCTTAGTAGTCATTAAGGGTGTAAATTCCCTTCCTGATATAAGGAAGAATTTAAGCATACAGCACACCCTTTAGATAGTTATTTATATAAGCCATCCAGCTCTGCAGCATTGGGAAGCAGTTAAGGTTAATATTTATTTTCTCTTAAATCTAGGCTATGAAGCGCTAAAGATCCTTTTAGTCACCTTTAAACTTATTAGGGTTGGGGAGTTATTCTAATAATTTAGTGGCTTTAGAAGATAGGATAGTAATTAATACAGGCACTCCTACTAGAGTAACTACAGGCTTCTTAGTAATGAGCTCATGCACAGGCATAGATACAGGTGTATTCATAGTAGGGGTAGCTAAGTAATAGGCCTAGTCCCTTTCCATAGCAGCCTTCATATACTACTGTTCTTTCTCATGTAGTTGCTCCTTCTGGTACTACTAAACAGCTCTCAGCTTAGTAATCTCTTATTCATACCTCTGCTCTAAGGCAGTGAATTCACACTGGAGTTCTAGGAATCAGGCCTTGGATTATTTAGCTTGTTAGTTTACTTCATTAATAATTAATTTAGCTTTCTAGATATACTTGTATGCTAGGCAGCAGTATTTATATTATTTAGTGCTATGGCTAGCAATGTGCTCAGAGAACTCTTCAGGGGCACCCAGCAGGAATGGGGGTAGACCTCATAAGGAGTCGCGACTCGTCAGGTTTGATTTGACTCAGAACTGCCAAGACTCAGGTTCAGGTTCTAAGATCTGGAGTCATGATCTAACTCTAGCATTCTTAGAGTTGAACCTGTTAGGTTTAACTCAAACCTTAGGTTCTACAAACAGTGCAAATATAGGAAATCTTATGATATGCATATTTTATGCAGTTTTCATCTATATTTTTAAGTATTTAGATTATAGTTTAGGTGAAAAGGTTAGATTAAAATGATTTTACTATAGGATCAGATGGGAGCTTTTATATTTTAAATTCTACTATATTTATGGCTTCTGATACATAAATTAATCTTTATCTTGCTTTGAATGCTTTGGAACCTGCCCTGATGTTTGCCTCTGAGTATTACTTTCACCATGCAGGTCGCTGTTATTAGGTAGAGGGATTTTATCCTGATAATCCTTATTATCTAGTTTAACTAGTGGCCTCTGGTGCTCTGTGGCTTCAGTCCTTAGTCTTTTACCAAGTGCACGCTCACTAGGCAGTTATATTAGTGGAGATATAGCTGCTGGGGCATCTTCTTTATTATTACTAATTAGATCAAATTTATCTACTGCCTTATAAGCATCTTGTTCTTCTCTTACTGCTTGAATCTCCTAGGCTGTAAGATATTCATTAATAAAGGTTAGCTGCTCTGATTTAATGTTAAATCTTGATGTATACATAGACATCATAAGATCCTTAATTATGTTAGGCTTTAGAGAGCCTTAACAGTAGTGACATATGTTATGAGCTGAGTTAAATAGTTATTTAACACTAGAACTAGTAGCAGGAGTTGTAAGAATATCTTGTACTAGGCTTGCAAGGATAGGATATTCATGCTATTAGTCCTTCTAGAAAAGCCATAGATTAATCAGATAAGTGCCTAGAAATATGATAAGTAAAAGAGACATGAGAGATTAGAGAGGGTAGCATACTGCTTCTAAGATACTGTGTAAGCTTGCTGTGGGTGTTTGTCTGTGGCTGAAAGGATGTAGCTAATGTGATAAGCATATCAATATCAGAGATCTGATCTACTGGAGAGTGGCCATTAGATATGGGCTGTGTGTCCGAATATCACTGTTAGTAGGGCACAAGGTAATCCTCAAGACTCTTGCAGTATCATACACGCCAGCATGGCTCCCACTCCTTAGTAGAAAAGAAGTAAAGCTTATTTTATGGCGCTAGGATTGCACTAATTGCATACAGATCATTATGGATATTATTAGTCATGCTATAATACTCTGATAGCTTTAACTTAGCTTGCTTCAGGGCAGATAGCATCACTGCCTTCTAGTTAACCTTCTTTCACGCAAGCTGCGCCATAGATCTTTCTAAATGACTAAAAGTTTGTTATAGATACCAAAGATGGTATGGACAGTAATATCCTTAGTCTTTAAGAGGGTGGTTATAAATATAAAGAATGGCTGAGTGATTACAAGAAGATAATCAATCTGCTGCCATTCCTCCTGGCTTAGCTGTAGATCATAGCGACTATACTGCGCGCAGAACCCATCAAAAACAGATTGTAGCTATTTGGCGCGCTAGAGCATCAGATATATTAAATTCCAGCAGGTCCTAATATCCTGTATTAGTACAAGCTTTGGTTCTGTTATCTAAAGGTTCTGGAAGGCCTCTTGGCATTAGGGGCTCTTGTTGATATAGACCGCGAGCTGCCAAACCTAATATATTATGAGTATGAACTAAGGCAATATTAAAGAGGGTAGCTTACCTTATTAAGAGTATATATAATTTCTTAATTCTCTCACTAAGCCCTATTCTCTTCCTTAGTCCATTCTATCTCTGCTCTCTCATTCCTTGGGTTCACTTCCATCCTACTAAGAAGCTCTTTCAAACCAAGTTAAATAATATGTGCCATACATGGTATACAAATAATTGGTGTCTAGTTTGGTAGCTTAAGTAACTAAAGAGAGTCCTGGATGCTCTCTACTAATGTAAAGTTATTAGACGCATTATTAGTGGTAATAGTCAAGACCTAGTCCTCAATCCCATGCTTTTGAAGTAGGTTAAGGAGAACTAAGCTTAGATTAACTCCTGTATGTGTGCCATGAAGTAGTTCAAAGCTAAGCAAGATCTCATAATAGTTCCAATCCTTATTAATAAAGTAGCCTGTGATAGCTATAAAAGCCTGGTGAAAGGGTGAGGTCTAGTAATCTAATGTAATAGAGAGCTTAGCGCCTGTAGGAAGCTTATAAAGAAGATTCTGCTGTCATTCTTTAACCATCTCTTAAAGGTGACATCAGACCATATATGCGGAAGGGATTTTGGGTAAGGATGGTGCAAGCTGGGCCATCTTAATAAGGGCACTAAACTAAGGGTGCTCAACAAGTTGAAATGGCAGTCATAAGGTAGTAATGAATATAATTACCCTCTCCATCCAGGCTTGTGGAGTAAAGGTAGGTTTTTGAGAGGCTAGATGTGCCTAAGATAACTAGAACTTAGTAGAGATAAAATGAATCTATAGGGATAAATATATCAATATACCCCTTCTTGTATGAATCTTCTAATATCTTGTGAATAAGGTGCTACCCTCTGACAGTTAACCCCTTGCAAGTGTTTATTCATAGAGGATGTTCCATGATGGCTGTCTGCTAGATGATTAAGGATTTAGCTGCATATTTTACATATAACCTTTAGAGACCCATCTTAGATAGAGGTAACCTGGTGAAAATGCTTCTAACACTCTGCCTGGCACTTATTCTCAAAGATATTCCTTTTCAACTGACTTCCAAACTCAGTCTTTAACCATCACGCAATGAATTCATTATTTACCATCTCTGTCCAGAGAAGATGATTCTTCTTCTTCTTCTCTGGGCCAACGCGTTCAAGGGTGTTAGGGATGGAGGGCAGTACTAGAGGCTAGGTGAATTTAGTGTCAGGTGTAGAAGCAGGTGTCTGCTGGCTGTATGAGGCGTTAGGGAAGAATAGCTGTAGACCATTAGATGGAAGGAAGGAAGAGCTATCTAGAGGGGTATCCTCATAGATAGATGAGGGATAATTATCAGAGAACTAAGAGATTTAACTGTGTGACATGGTAAATAATAGAGTTAGGATGATAGAGAAGGACTGGAAGAGACATACTAGAGGTTAAGTAAGCTAGAACTAAGGGAAATAGGAAAAACTATGAGAATTAGCTGCTAATATGAGCTGAATAAAGGTGTTGATATGTCTATTTTAATATAGACTGGGCTATCTACCTGCGTGTGTGATAATTGGTTAGTGAGGCGGCTGAGGCCCCCTATAGACAGGTTCTGTCAGGTTCAAACCTGAGTCAAACCTGATGGACCCTGACAGACCTAAATTAGAACCTAAGGAACCTGGCCTAGAACCTGACCTAGAACCTCATCTTAACCCACATGAAGAGTCATTTCAATCTTAATTTTTGCCTAAGTCCTCAACCCTAAGTATATAGTCTTGTTGCTTTCAAGTGATAAACATATAATATACAGAGTAAATATAGGATATTAGTATTCCTATATGAGCTTCTAATTAGCCTGTTTAATTCTAATGACGGCTGTTGAAACATATTCAAAGAAATATTGATTAGGATGGTGGTGAAGTACTCAGTGTAAAATATATATTTCTCACTTTATATAGCACATCAACCACAACTTCTACTAGAATTAACTACTAAGGGCCTCGAGGCCACTAAATCTGATTAGATATAACATTGGCTATGCTAGGTATTCTATATACAGACGAATTTCATATAATTTCACAAGGGATGTGGCGACATCGCGTGGTTTGTAGATGTTTTGACCATAACAGCGGTAAATTACAGTATAAAATCTTAATGAATCATCATTTTATCCATCCAAAATAGGAAAATCTTGGCAAAATTATGCAAATCAGGTTCTGTCAGGTTCGAACCTGGGTCGAACCTGATGGAACCGCGACCCGACTCAGGTTCCAAAATATGGAACCTGAGAACCTCAGGTTCAGGTTCGAGGTTCCGACCTTTGGAACCTGAGTCGGACCATTTCGAGGCCTACTGGAGAGGTTAATGATGCTAGAAGAGTATTCGGGTATGCTTTTAATAAGAACCCTAATAATGAGGACATCTGGTTGGCTGCTGTGAAACTTGAAACAGACACACAGCAAATGGACCAAGCCCGAGCGCTCCTGGCAACTGCTCCATCTGAAGCAGGAACAGAGCGCGTGTGGATCAAGAGCATAGCTTTTGACGGCAACTCGGCAACCTTAATGATGCCCTTGAACTAATCGACCAGGGTCTTCACTTGTACCCTAAGGCTGACAAGCTCTGGATGATGAAGGGTCAAATATATGAGTCCCAGAATAAGCTCTCACAAGCTCGAGATGCCTATGGAACGGGTACGCGGACGTGCCCTAAGTCAGTTCCACTCTGGTTGCTAGCATCTAGATTGGAAGAAAAGGCCGGGGCGGTGATCAGAGCCAGATCCATTCTCGAAAAGGCCTGTCTTGCGGTGCCTGACAACCTGGAGCTATGGACTGAGAGCATACATGTCTAATAGAGGGCAAACAAAATCTCTCAGGCAAAGGTGTTGATGGCAAAGGCATTACAAGAAGTCCCTTCCTCCACCAAGTCCATTGCCTGCATGGCTTCTTGAGCAAGTTGCGGACCTTCGGATCCTATCAGAACACCCCCAGTACTAAGAAAAGATCTTAGGGCTGTACGCTTTGTTTTTGCTTTTCATTCGCTGTTTAAAGCTCAGTTATCTAGTGTTGTAATAGAATGACTTCATGGATGGTGGATTTGGCTGCTTTTGCCAGCTGACAAACTGCTTTATTTAGCAGGCTTTCAGAGTTATAACTGATAAGTTATTTAATAAGCTGTATCTGATTCTGTACCTTAGCAGTAGTATAAGGAGTCTTTACTATCTATTCCCTATCTCTGTCAAAAGGCCTATAAGTAGTAGAGGGTGGTGTGATATGCTTAATGGTAAGCCTATCTAATACCTGTTGATAATTTAATAGAACTAGTCCAGAAGCCCTAAATCCACTGCTGATATTAGAAGGTGATAATGCTTTCTATGCTCCCTTGTAGAGATCTAGAAAGTTCTCTTTATTAATATGATGAATGCTATTATGAATTCTGTGCATCACCTCTGCACTATATGCCTCCTTTAGGGGTGCAAAGCAGCTAATATTAAGTGACTGTAGTTTATCAGATGAATGGGAAGGCATATATAAAGGGATGATTTGATGATCCTTGCAGAATAGGTCAAACTCTGCAGATTCATGGCTAGCATGACTATTAAGTATCAGAAGCTAATATTTTCCAAGTATACATAATATAGTATACTTCTTAAAGACTTTTTCCAACCATGATAAGCCAAGCCTATTATTAGTCTATCTATTATCACTCACACCAATCAGCTAGTCAGGGTCTATATCTTGATACTATTAA
Source organism: Aspergillus fischeri NRRL 181 (assembly GCF_000149645.3). Lineage (NCBI taxonomy): Eukaryota > Fungi > Ascomycota > Eurotiomycetes > Eurotiales > Aspergillaceae > Aspergillus > Aspergillus fischeri. Next base: position 28,591 of record NW_001509766.1, read on the forward strand.
GACTGATGGGCCTTGCTAGAAAAGATGATCATGGGGGACAGAGGCCACACAGAAGCATTGATATATTTAATGACAGTAACCCATTCACAATTCCCTGGCTGTACAGCTCCTACGCGGCTTATTTGATGGTGGGATGTAGTAATAACCTTCACTATATGAGCTATACCTATTTAAAACCCAGTCTCATTAAAGTTGTAGATATCCTGTTTAAAAATACCATATTTTACTATAGTGTTCTGAACAAGATTGAACCACTAGTTGGTAATCTCAGGATCCTCACATTTTGCACGCTGATAATCATATTTACAGGTATATTTTAATGTAAGATCATTATGCTGTTTAATAAAGTTACTGACCCAGTTCTTTCCAATGCCAGTAAATGGACCTGGTTTCTGCTAAGATAGTAGTAAATCTGCCATCTTGCATATAATATCTTGACTTAGGGGTAGGCCGCGATCATCCATATGTAGAATCCACTTCTTTAATAAGGCCTCTTCAAGATTTGTAAGCTTCTTACAGTTTACTGGTATATTGCCTCGCGCCTTTTGACTAATTGATGTGATGGGCTAGAGTGGAATGTGGGAAATCCTTCTGCTGCTGCTGTTGCTTGTATACTTGTAAAATGACCATTTTCATATGCGTTGACTGCAAGAGATATGCGATCTTCTAATCTGATGCTTGAATCTGCTGGTTTTGATGCCATATTGGATAAAAGGCTGGATTTGATGATGATTCAGTGGTGGTTGTAAGATTTCAGGGGTTGAGTGTCTCGCTCGGTTGGGTGTCTCGCTCGCTTGTGGATTACGTTACCGGAAATACACTTGTTTTGGTCGCTGTCACGAGCCAAGCGAGGTCGAAAGGGAGAACCAATTTATTCGGTGCGATCTGACGATGGTAAACGAAGCTGGGGAGAAAAGGAAGGAGAGATCCATCTGGTGGGGGGAACTACTCATAAGCCAATCCTCCCATCCTGGCCAAGTTTGCTCCTCTCATGCAAACCTGTCAATCCGTCCCCAATGTCCGCCTCCGTGCCACATCGTCACATTGCCCCCTTCTTTAAAGGACCTGGCCCACCAGATCAAATCGTATAATCCAAACATTCGCATTAATCCACTAGCCAATCATGCAGGTCTATCGTTGTCAGGATGGTCTTCCTTGAATCGGTCATTCAACGCAGCTTCTGCCAACAGGTTCAATCGTTTCGGGGGTCCCGGTTCATCAGGGTATCTGCGGTAGAACTCCAGTAGCTTCTCCTGTGCATTCTTGAAATTTCTCTTAGGATACCACGTCGTATCAACCTCATCGCCTTGTCCAACCCATTTAACGCGGTACTGCAGCTTCCGGTAGTGTAGGCGCACAGCAACAATTTTAGCGACTTCCCATTCATCCTCCTCGTTCACAACGACCGGTGGTGGCGATCAACAACTTTCCCTGGTAACGGAGGCGTCCTCGCAGCTAGTCGTAGTTTCTCTGCAGCAAAAACTGGATGCACGTGAATTGTATCTGGCAGGTCCAATCAGTAGGCATGACCAACCTTCCCAACAATCTCAAAGGCTCCAGCGGCTTGATCTGCCAGCTTACGACCTGGTTGGTCAACTCTACAATTCCGCGTGTTCACAAAAACCTTATCGCCTACGTTGAAATCCTCTCGGTGCCGGTGACGATTCGCCTGCTGTCTCTGGCGCTCCTGCGCCTGTGTGGCACGCTGTTGCGTTTCCTCCCAAATCTCCTGCAACCGACTTGTGTAGGCGCGCGCTTCTTACGTCTGTGGATTATCTGAAAGGGCATCTTGACGATCAGACTGCTTAATTTGACGCGGGGTAATCTGGCTCAACTAATCGAAGGTCTCTGCTGGTTTCAATCAAATGAGACGCGTGGCTCATATCCTCGCTCAACATAGAAGGGTGATATCCCTGTCGTTTCTTGCAGTAACGCTGCGGCAGCGAAATCAATCATCGGGAGGTATTCTGACCAGTCATCCTGATAGTGGCTTACAAAGGGTCTCAGTCATTATGCCATATACTGGTGGCAATCTTGCTGTGCCCATCAGTCTGAGGGTAATGAGCAGTTGACAACTTCCTCCCGATACCAAGGATCCTGCAGAATTCCTTCCAAAACGCTGACACAAATTGCCCGCTGGAATCTGACATAATTGATTCAGGCAGTCCACCCATCGATACCACAGATGACCTTGCTGCCTCCTTCGCATCAATCTCTTTATGACAGGGAATCGATATCGGTCGTTTTGATAAGCGATCAACGAACACAACCACTGCATCAAACCCTCGCGGTACTTCGGAAACGAGCGGAAATCCATCGTGATGTGTTGCCAGGGCCTGCCGGGAAGAGGTAACGGTTACAGTAGGCCTGGCGCGCGATCCCTCCATGCCTTCGTGCGCTTGCAAATCTGACAGTTATCCATATACCGCTTCATGTCATCCGCAAGACCTTGCCAGTAGTAGCGAGCAGCTACCATCCGCTACGTTTTCTCTTGTCCAGGGTGCGCAGTTGATTGTTGGCGGTGGATCTCATCCAATAGGCGTGCTCGCAGATCTCCATCTTCAGGAACCACTAAGCGACCCTTATACCCTAGTAGCGGCTGGTATCGACCCCTATACCATTCATTCGCCATCCTGATTGGTCCGCCATGCGTGCTCCCGTCGCCCCGGGTGCGTGGCGTGGACCGGCCCTACCCCATCAAAGATCCATCCTTCACGGTCTTCTCGCGTTGGACTCATCTCATCGGGACGATGAGTGATGTGTGATATGGACCAAAGCTCTTGGATTCTTCTAAGGATGAGGGCTAACTCTGCTAAGTTGCGCTGTCACGTGAGTGTAGCGCGGTTGCGCCCTAACAATGCCCGCAGCAGAAAAAGGCAGCGTCCTCGCTGCCATATGCGGCACGCACTAACTATAGGGCAATAATTATAAAGCAAGACATCAAGAACCCAAGGCAATTCATGGGTTCCATGCAATTAGCAAAATTCTGGCTCATCCTGTTCACTCTCCCGCTCCTCCTCTGTAGTCTGACGTACTGCCGCTGCATCGAAGTTGAAGGGGTTCATTGCGAGGAAGGCGTCTGAGGAAGTCTGGGCTGAAAGCACAGCTACGCATGGAAGCAAGAAAAGATGAGAGCAAATCAATCAATCTTGAATCTCATGAATTTCTGAAGATCTATCTGAATAGAAAGAAACATCACCCTCTTATGGCCTCTCAGGACCTCACGAAGGATCTCCTGGAAGGAAAAACAACACATCACCGATATTGGCTGAGAGCTTTCCGCCTTACCTGCCACCAGTTTCCAAGATTATGAAAAAATAAAAACGGCCTTAGAATCGGGCGAATGGCAGCTTTCTAATGGTCCTAAAATTATCACCCTCGAGATGTTGTGGTGTTTTGGCTACCAGCTGCATTTTGCCAGTTGGGTGATTGCTTTTATCATCATTCTCCGAAAGTCTTCATTGTAGGTACTCTTCACTGGCCCTTAGTGAAAGACTAAGGAATGCGGTGATGAGAGATAATCCAGATAGGCCCTCCATCTGTGCATATGATCTTTGGGCACTTGGATTATACCAAAACAAGAATCAGGAAGAGCGTTGATCTACATGTTGAATGTAGATTCTTCAGGGGAATCGAGCTAAAACAAGACCAAGTAGACTCATTGGAGCTCTTCATTGACAGAATATTACACCTCTTTTCTAACGGCTGGGTCAAAAATCAATGGCCACTTTGAGAGCCCGATGTTTAGACGCGGCTTTGAAGGTGTCATATGCAGCCATTGCCTGGTCACAAGGGAACTCTGTTGCCAATTCATTAGTTATCATATCCATACAGTCTGTTTGCTCTTAAACTTACGATGAGTCACCAGTGAGCCAATATCTAATTCACCATTCTTCACGAGATTCTGCAAGTGGGAGGTTGAAGTCGCATTACACATCGACATATGAATACCTAGAAGATCCCTGTTAGTAAGAGGGAACGGTTGATTATGAGTATCCAGTGTCACGAACTGATGTTTCGATCCCAGAGCTTCTCCATGTGTAAATCCACTTTCACGCCGTGTACTCCCATGTTTGCAATCTGTCCGCCAACGGCAACCAGTTCCTGACACATTTCGAATGTAGCTGGAATGCCTACCGCCTCGATGACAGAGTCAAATCCTTTATTCTCAGTCAGATTCAGCAGCTGTTGTATTGCGTCTGGAGCTGCAGAGTTAACTGTATGGTGTGCGCCCATGGTGCGTGCTGTCTCTAAGCGCGCATCATCCAGGTCGACCATAACAATCAAGGCAGGTTTTATGAGGCAGGTCGTGAGGAGGGCTGCCATGCCCACAGGGCCTGCGCCCACAATAACCACTGAGCCTGTCGGACTGATTCCGGCATTACGCACACCGCACTCAAAACCTGTTGGCAGGGCGTCTGAAAGGGAAACTGCAGCACGCGTGTCTACAGAGGAGTCCAAGGGATGGAGCGATAGTGTGGCGTGAGGAACACGGACAAATTCAGCCTGTGTTCCATCGACCTGGTGGCCTAGAGTCCACCCTCCTTGTTGACAGTGTGATGGAATAGATCGCTGGCAAAACCGACACGAGCCACAAGAGGTCATACAGGAAATGATGACCCGGTCGCCCGCCTGAAATCCCTGAACGGCGGATCCCAATGCTTCGATGATCCCGACACCCTCATGGCCCATGATAAGACCCGGTTTCGCAGTTGGTATATCACCTTTGAGGATATGAAGATCTGTGCCACAGATAGATGCATGTAGCATTCGCACGACCGCGTCAGTGTGCTCTTGTATCGTTGGCTTAGGACGGTCTAAAACTTCAACAGTCCCATTTTGTGTGTAAACAACGGCCTTCATGATGTTAAAAGGCGGATGAAATAGACTTTTGGATACGAGGGAGGGGGGAGAGGGGAGGAAATGGATCGCAAAATACAGCGAGGTTTTTGAGAAAAGCAGTTTCACTTATATGCTGGGGTGCATGACACTTGCAGCTTCCCCTCAGGAGTGTTTAACCTTTTAACGCCCCAGATTCTGCGGAACCGCACCGACGAGTGCGATCCGCTGAGCGGGACCGCTGCGACCAGATTCGGGCGGATGGAAGCTTTAATCCTGATAATCCCCATGGCATCTAAACAGAAAAATTGTTGTTACACCTAGATGGAGATGTGCATCAGAAAGGTATAGATGGACCTAAAACTATATCAAGGATGTAAAGCACTTCCACTTTCCATATGAGCGTTAAGCACCGCTCCCAGCCAGCTTAAACGGTCTTCCGCTCTACGACTCTGAAGCCTTACTGTCGCGAGCCCGCTCTAGCATTAGTCCATTGGTGAGGAGTAAACGGAGTCAAGGCCTGTATCTCATCTCCTAGCACCTCCAGCTGGAACCGGCTGCTTTGACGAAACCCCATTTCGTAACGGCTGCTCTCAAACCCGAAGAGCATCTCTATAGTTTCTTTATATTTCAGGATGAAATCCACAGTCAGACATGCGAACGCCGCTATAACGGTGATGTGATTCGCTCATGCATTTTCCTGGGTTGAATATATTCATGTTCTTAAAGATGCATTGCAACTTTGGAAGCGTCTTCTGGGTATCGTATTTATTCACCAGCAAAGATAGAGCGAAACATATGAAGATGACACTAAGCAGAGACGGCAAGGCACAGAAGATGGATCGAGGATAATACAACAAATTGTGAAGAACTTGAAGAAAGAGCCTTAAGGGACATTGACAGCTGATGAGATAGCATAAGCCTCCAAATCCAAGGCGAGATGAAAGAAATTCTACCGCACTGTATCAGGAAAGGAAAGGTAAGAAAATCCAAAAGAAGCTCCCCAAAGGTAAAGAAAGACATGTGAAACAGAGAGAAATCTCCAGATAGATTGGCCTCGGGCTGTCGTGTCCCATGAGCCAGCGGTCTCAACATCAACCCGATCAGAATTCCCCATACCAATGGATACCTTCCTCGAGGGCTTTGATCTGGAGGGCCAACACCTTGGAGTAGTATCTTGCCGTCGCTAGATTGCCCCCATGGAAGTAAAATCCTTGGTGGCCACTATCCTGCCACATGGTTCTGATTTCTCCCTCTTCATTATAGCCCCAGACATCAGAAACCTTGTCGGCGACCTTGTTGCCCAGAAGCATGCCAGTTTGCGTGCGCATGTTGTCGTATCCAGTGGCGAAGATGATTTCATCGGCTTCCAGCTCAGAGCCATCGGCAAACCTCAAGCCATGACGCAGCACCTCGGCAATCTCCTGGCCTTGTTTCACCTTGATTTTGCCGTCTGCGATCATTTGTGAGGCACCAACATCAATGTAGTAGCCACCGCCACGCTGGAAATACTTCATCAGTAGCCCAGAGCCATCAGGGCCATGGTCGACCTTGAATCCAGCCCTTTCAAGTCCATCCAGGAGCTCCCGATCATGCTCGACTTCTTTTGAAGTGATATGAGCTTGAAGCACTTTCATGACCGGTGTAGGGGTGCCGTGCAGTAGAAGGTCTGCATCTTCCACCGGCGGACCATCCTCCTCGTAAAGGCCCTTCAGACCAATCTTAGTGATAGCAGCCGAGGAAACGACACAGGTTGTCGATCTCTGGACAATCGTGATATCATAGCCTTTCTCTTGGTAATCCTGTGCGATGTCGTGGGCCGAGTTACAGGAGCCCACAACGATGGCTTTCTTGCCAGAGCCATTCTTCTCTGCGCCAGGAAATTGCGAGGAATGACAGAGACGTTTACCCTGGAAGTTTTCCATACCCGGGATATAGGGCATCTTCATCTTGCCGGAATGTCCTGTGGCTTGGATAATATGGCGCGGGTGGAATGTTCTGACTTGGCAGGTCCCATCGCTTTGCTTTTGAGAGAGCGACACGGTCCAGGTGGTAGTTTGCTCGTCCCATTCGCAGTGAGAGATAGTCGTGCTATTCCAAACATTAAGTTCTAGCATTTTGACATAGCACTCAAAGAATTCGGCCAGCTTGTCCTTGGGCGTGAAAATGGGCCAATGTGCTGGGAATTTCACATAGGGCATATGGTCGTACCACACAGGATCATGCAAGACAAGCTGACGATAGCGAAGACGCCAGTTGTCTCCAACTGACTCATTCTTGTCGATGATGAGAGAATCGACACCTAGCATCTTCAGTCTCGCAGCAGCTGTCAAACCACCCTGTCCGGCACCTGCAGAACGATGGTCAGCGATGGTCTCCTGTTGGCAAGGAGTAAAATCTTACCGATAATAATCACGGTCGGTTCACGGTTGTCAGTGTAAGAAGCCGAGTCAGCTCGTCTCTCGGCCCAGTTCTTGCGGTCTGGGTGGTCTCCATGTTGCGCTCCCTTTGGTCTTCGATGTCCAAGAAGCTCCTCGTGGCCCTTCAGTTCTTGCAGGCCAGTGAATAAAGTAAAGATTTTCCACACATCATTTTGCATTGCGAGGCGTGCGACTCCGACGGCAGATCCGTGAACTGTTTCTGCCTCGAAGAAGAACTGGATGCCCTGGACTTCGCCAGCTCCATCAAGCACGCACGCCTTAGGGGCACGCACAGAGGAGCTCCGATCAACTGAAATTCTGCGGAGTCGCATGCCGTCTCTGGACTCAGAGCATCTCTCCAAGAACTTCAAGATAGCCTTATGGCCGTGCACGGTTCGAAGTTGCCAGGATAAGGCTAGGTGGTCACGCCAAAAGCCATTGTCCGTAAACAAGCTTGTAACTTTGGGGTAGTTGTGTTGGTCGAGGGCGAGATTGAAAGCATCCACTAGGTCGGACGCAACCCGCTCTGGATCGAAGGTGCCGACTTTCGATGGTGCTGGGAGACGTGCCGGTGGGATGTTGAATGAACCCGGCACAGTACGAAGGTGCGAGGGAACACTCTGCTGGACGTCTACTCTGGCCATAGTGGAGTACCAGTGGACAATGAATGGATAAGTTGGATGTCGGTGATGATCAGGAGAAGCTGAAATTGGTCATGTTGCAAGGAACGTTGTGGAAAGTAGGCTGGCCAGAATATATACATACATCTGGTCTTCCCGGCTACTCGATCGAGCCGACCCATTCCGCCGTGCTGTGTTTGATCCTGAAGAAGCGGGGGACTTTGATCTGCTGTGTGCAAAGACTCCGCGCTCCCCAGTATGGAGAATTTACTGAGGGGTAACTCTGGGGAGGTGGCCATTGTCAGGGATAGAGCGCGGCTCCGACATTTACACTTTCGGTTCCCGGCAGTGGTTGCCCTTCATCCAATGAACCCCGGGCCGACGCCAAGATCTTAGAGCTGATTGGTAGCCTTCTGTAACATCATTTGATTGCCGCATACTACAGTTTGCATATTTTACCCCGCTGACTTCAAAGAGACATTCAATGCATCCTGTTGTCCGACATGCTCAAGCATAGTGGCTTTACAAGTATGCAGAGACTTTCTATGTCGGAAGCGGACGGAACCGTCTCCGTACCCCGGACCCGATATGGTAGACTTATTTTCCCAGCCAATCCATCCGCTCTACTCTATGGGCTTTTGTCAGTCTACATCAAAGGGATTACCGCGTCGGTAAATAATTCACTGCACTGGTTGAGCGGAGGCCGAACTTCCGAAGCTTGGCGTTAAATCGGAATAGCTAAAGCGCATTCACGCAATGGATTTTACGTCGAGGGTCTGCAATATACCCTAGACAATGGGCAGGCTGAAGCGTCACATCACCTGATATTGTAATACATCGGAGTATATTCATGAATACCGAGGAGATCTCTCCCAGCAGGCTGACAGCAAATTCTCTGAGTTCAAAAGCTTCCACGGATACCCTATAATCACACGTTCGTTTCGAGCAGTAACCATACCCAAGAGCACTCGGTAGAGAGGGGTTATGTTTGCAAAGGCGAGGGAATGCCACGCTATACCAATGACCTCCAACACTTGGAGCGTGGGGAAGCCGTATCCCCATAATTTAATCCTCGTATTGGCCCCGGTGACTAGTTCCTGATGCAAAGCGCTATCACAGGCTTTGTGATGAGCTTGACTCCTTTATTCTGCTCCATTATGGGTTGGAGATGGGCAAGTCATGATGGTGATGCTCACATGGAAATGATGATTATCTACTGTCTCTTCAAATATGGATGTCGACCCATGACAATATAGAGGTTACTACATTGATAAGCCGGGGGGGGTAAAGGTCAGGTGATTGAAAATTTCTTTAAGCCTGCAAAACGATGAATTGATTTCACTGACTCGCTCAAGTCTATTTTGGGCATCTTGTATAACGAATTCCTATCCTTGAAACCACTGCCAGCCTCGCAAAGGCTTTTTATTCCAGCAAGTAGAGCATCTCTAGAAAAGGCGGTCTGGCCTCACCGGCACGCTGTTTGCAGACGGCTGAACGTGAACCCACCGAGTCTATTGGCTTGTTGAATCGTCGCAGCTACCAACCCATCAGGATCTACTTTCTCCTTCTCTGTCTGCCTGCTCCTTGAAGGTGCATTACGCGAATCCGCCTGAGTTTGTTGCTCCTACTCTGTAGATCTTCCTAGTCTCAGGAAATAGTTGAAATCTAGACTTGAAAAAGCTGTAATGTCCGGAGTTTCAATACCTAACCAGGGTGGTGTGGACCCCTCGCGGACCCTGGGGCCTTGGCATCAGTGATCCTTTCACGTGATGAGCGGAACCGATCGATGCCAACTTTCAGCGGCAGCGCAGAGCCGACCCTCCGCCATTTTTTATTCCGTGCGTCCGGGAATCTGGACGCTGTACTCCTTGCGAGGCCTTCAAAGTCACACTACTGGAACCCTTGAAAGCCAGAGTCTGTGCACCGCAGACTTCATCTTCCCAGCACTACTCGGGACTCATATAATTATCATCAGCTTTTAGGATGTCCTACCTGTGATTAACCTACTAATACCACCAGAGGTGATTGAAGGCAAAGTTTAAGCCCCGCAGAGTACGGAGTAGTGAACCTTACGCGGCCCAATAGGGGCAGTGCGAAGATGTTCGCTCTATCATTGTGTATCAAGCAACACGGCGACGGCGTCATAGGTCTGTGTTCATTTTCTTTTCGTAAATGACTATCCGTACAGAGCATTGATAGCTTAGCTACTAGGCTCTAACTGCTTTGTCAAATCACGAACTCCTGATTGTTGGATATGTTGTTTTGGTAGGGAGTTTACTTGATCCTCTGGGTCGCCAGTTTATCTTTTCCTGTTATATGAGAAGGCAAATGGGTGCTGGATAGTAATTACCTTGGATTGATTTTCACTACTCACTATTGATCTATTGACTTAGACTAAGGCGTGCTGCGCCAGCATCCCAGACTCATTGTGGGGTGCAAATGCGAGGTCCTGCAACACGCTAAGTAGCCTGGTCAGCACGGAGTACAGAGTCGTAATTACTGTATTAACAATAGGCCCTCGGTTGAGCAAGAGTAGAGATGATTTGTAAAATGTTAATAGATTGGTGGTGCGGAGAAGTCTGCTCACTACTGAATACCTATTGAGGTAACATATTTCCTGGTCGAGCCACCGACCCCAAAACACCATATTAAATGCGAGAAATTACAACTTCGTATCTCAGCAACCATGTCAATTCAAGATGAGATATTGAATATCTAGGGTTTAAATACTATCCAGAGCATATTAGTGCAACCTAGCGTAATTATCGAATGTACTACACGAGAGATATTTGTCTAATGAGAGCTGGTCGAGCCAACGAGGCCCAAAAGGGGCCCTGGTCGCCCGAAGGGTCCTAGGACTAGACCTAAGGATCAAGCACCACTGTCTACGATGGTATCTGCAAGTCAACGGTCCACAAGATCTTAGACTGCTTTTCAGAGAGTCGAAAATGACAACATTGTGTCTAAAAATTACTGCATGGGAGAGCTGGAGGACACTATGGACAAGCAGCCGGACAACAGCAATTGGTTCGACATCCATCTCCCGCAGGACGCCCTCCCGCAGGACGTCCTCCCCCAGGATAACCTTCAACAGGATGACCTCGAAGACGAGTTCACCCAGTTCACCAATGACGTTATAACGATTAACGACAACGACATCACGCCAGAGCCCGGCCTGGGTGATCTAGATCCAGAAAGCCCGGAATACCAAAAACTCATTACTCTCAAATATAACCAACCCCAAACAGTGCTAGTCAGATCCTCTCCTCCTGCGATTACGACTGACGCACCCGTAATTGAAGACCCAAATGACAAAATATGGCACGAGACCAGTGAGCGGAGTGATGACAAACAACTTCACCAATGAAGCAGTTTGAAATACTTCAATATAATGCACACAAAGCATGGCCAGTAATGGCCACGTTTCTCAGGGATAAAAAAGTTCTGGCGACGGATGTGATTGCGGTGCAGGAACCATGGAAGAATGAAGGACAGACATGACCCATCAACCAGCAACTGCAACATTCCAGCTACTCTATCCTGCGAAGCAGACCCCGAGGGGACGGGGCCAAGGCTAGGGCCAGGGTCAGGAACAGGATGCAGAACCACTCCAGCCTGGTGTATGCCTCTTCGTGTCAAAAACGATCGACCCTGCCACTTGGTCGTGCCAGGTCATCTCGCAGGACTACCAGCTACTGAAGTTCAGAAGGGCTCACGTAGGCAAGGATTGGACAGACCTTTTTATACACAACGTGTATAATAGGCCTGGCGGCAACACCCTAGCTCAGCTAAGAGATGAATTGGCTAAGCGCTTTCTGGCAGAACACGTGGTAGTGGGAGACATGAATGCACACCACCCAGTACGGGGAGGAGCTGGCACTAAGGTTGACAATGAAGCCGAACAACTGCTAGAGATCATAGATGAACATGATCTTAAGCTAATCACTGAGGAAGGAAAAGCCACTTGAACCCGAAACGATCAGTTTTCAGTTATTGACCTCACCTTTATTAGTTTAAGCCTTGCTGGTAGGCTAATCCACTGTGAGCGAGCGGATGACATTGAACATTCATCTGACCATTTCCCTGTCAGAACGGTGCTTGACATTGAAACACTAACACGCGTCCAGGAGAAACGGAGGAACTAGAATGCCACTGACTATAATAAGCTCATTCATGAAATCAAAGAAGGGCTGCAAGTGAGAGACCTATCCCAAGCAGATCTGATGTAAATTGAGCGCCAATGCCAGGAGCTACTGGATGTCATTTAATCAGCCATTGACTCCTCAACCCCTTGGGCGAACGCAATGGCATGGTCAAACCCAGATTTCGATGACGAATGCAAGGCTGCCGTCAAGGAAGTCCGTCGCCTACGCCGCAGGCACACAAAGACAAAAGACCTCTATGACTAGATGTGATACTCTGAGGCACGCAACAAAAAGACACCCCTTGTCAAAAAAACACTATCCAGAGCGCACCGGCGCCAAGTCCAACAGGTCATCAAAGATGGCCCGCAGGGTATGTGGCGTCTTAAAGGTCTTACCCCCTTGTTAAAGGTCCAAGATCCTGAAAGACCAGGCAAGCTTGCAGAAACAGTCGACCAGAAAGCAGAAGCCTTCCGGCCGGCCTTTTTTCCCGCAACTGCCGCTGGCCGATCTCTCTGACACTACTTCTTTCTAGTACCCAGAACCAATCGAATTTCCACCCATTACTGCACAAGAAATACAAGAAGCAGTAAGAGGGGCGAAGGCAGGAAAAGCGCCAGGAGAAGATGGCATCCCAAACTCCCTCTGGCACAAGCTGATCGAGGTACCCGTTATCCTGCAAGTGCTCAGTCAGCTATTTAATGCATATATACGCACTAGTTACAACCCGACGCATTTCTAGCAATCAATCACGGTGGTTCTCCGAAAACAAGGCAAAAGCAACTATCAACTAGCAAAGTCCTATAGGCCAGTTGCGCTCCTTAACACCCTGGGCAACTCCCTTAAAGCAATAATTGCACGAAGAATCAGCTACACTATAGAGACCGAGGGACTACTTCTGAAGAGTCATCTTAGTAGTTGGCAAGGCATCTCTACGGACCATGCCATACACATCATCATTGATCGAATCAAGCTGGCATAAGGAAAGGGTAAGCTAGTGGTGTCCTTGCTGATGCTGGAGGTGTCTGGAGCATATGATAATGTATCTCACAACTGATTACTCTATAAGCTCAGAAAACAGCGACTGGGCCAAGTCGTGCCTTGGGTGAAGGCCTTTCTGTTGAACTGAAGCATGATAATCCGTATGCCTGAGAGCATGTCAGACCCCTTCCCGACACTAACGGGCATTACCCAAGGATCACCAATTTCGCCCATCCTCTACCTGATCTATAATGCAGATCTTATCAAAATCCGCGGGAATGGAGTGACCAGCAACGGCTGGGTGGATGATGTCTACTTCATAGCCAAGGAAGGTCATTTAATGAAGGGTCTCATCTGAACTGGACTGGTTCTGGCTCTTATGAGACTAGCACTACCTACTGCCAGTACAACCCTTACTATCACCAGTGTGTTTAGTCCCTGGCAGTTGGATTTTTGCTCTTACTACTTTTTTGATAATTATTCCATTCTTTATCTCTTTCTGCATTTTCAATCGTACACTATTGCTTGGTCTGATGGAAGCAAGCTCCTGGACTACACAGTATGTACTTCAGTTCGTAAGAAGTTAGTCTTTATAATTCAGAACCTTATGTGTTGGCATGGCTAGCAAAAAAGGCTTTGGAGATCCGTATCAATCCAGCCTCAAGGCTCTTCAATTGAGTTTGATCAAGCTGTTAGAAGATAGAAATACTCATCATTACTGACGCATACACGATCTATTCCAACCAGTTGGCTGAAAATCACATGCTTTTGAGGCATAATCAAGCAATACAAAAAGTATTTAGCAACCCCTACTTCATATATATCACGGAGCATTGCCGTGTGCCTCCTTTCAATCCTCCAAGTTCCGATAGGGTGACACATATGATCCTCCTATAGGATCCACTGTGACCCTGTCCAGCTTTACCTTCATTGAGTAATTATTACAGAGTGAAACAGCTAGTCTTAGCCCTGGTCACTAAGGCGGACATGATTCAGCCGTGGCCTGATGGATATCGGCGCTGGACACTCAAAAGATGCCGTAACCACAGGAAAAGCTGGCAACTCAATTCTATCTCTTCTAAATGAAATGCACGCTGTGTATTATCCACCATCAATAGTTTCCTTATTGAGTCCCTGGTGGCAACTGGCGAGTAACCGTCTAACAGCTCATGGTTGTTCATTGTAAGTAGTATTGGTTATATCCATTGAGACATGAAGAGCGAATGCCGCGTTTTGGCACTATAATGAGAATATGAAGCTTCCGCTGAAGGGGAGAGAGGGATCATCCATGCCTAAGTGTCAAGCCATTCCCTCATACTCCCAACAACGTAACACAATCCTTTGCGTAGGTCAGATTCTTGTGGGGATGGTACGAGGTGCGAAGACCATAGTCTAAGCTCATGTGAACATGGCAATGCTGTTAATATGAGTCAGCTGAGCTAAGACTTGTCTTTTTCACATTTCTCACAGTCTTTCTGCGCAGCTCATCCTTCTCCTTCTCATATTGCGTCTTTGACTCTGCATTAGCCACGTCAGCACAGAATGCTCGCCAGGGTATACCATGCTAAACAGGAAATGCAGCTCCAACCGCAAACTCACCTGTCCAGCCAACACACACTTCAACGGTGAGAACTGCGTCAGGGCTCCGCGCCCATCTGCAACGGCGGGCTGGGGTTCGACAGCAAGGAGTGCACGTACCTGGAGGAGCCGACCTGCCCGCCGGGGATGTGGTTCAACAGGAAGAAGTGCGTCGCAGAGAAGGACCCTGTCTGCCAGCCAGGTACGGTGTTTGGCAAGAAGGTCAAGGAGTGTCTTACTATTAATCCGCCTGCGTGTTCCCCCTGGCAGGTCTTTAATGGGAAGGAGTGTGCTCTGGCGTCTGGGGATTGTGTGAATTTTGAGTACTGTCCTTCCGCGGGGATTCCTAAGTGCTTAGTTGGTTTCGTGTTTGACAAGCACACGGAAATGTGTGCAGATGGTAAATTGCGCATTGGCCTTGAGAGTACCCATAGTGTCGCAAAGGCTGTTTGTTAACTCTTTATAATTAAGTCTGTTCACTGGAAGCATGTAGTTAGAAATATCACTTGCCTGCGCTTGTCCGACAGTGGTCATGTGATCTAGTCTTACCCTAACTATTGCGGCGGCTGAAGTTGATATACAGTTGCCAAACAGAGCACTTTGCTAGGGTATCTGGACATCATTCCTAAGTATGGTGCTTAGGTATATCATAAAGCATTCACCGTGTTAGTTGCTGCTTCTAACTATTGAAGAGAAAGTTGTCGCACGCGGACGGCCTTTGCTAAAGTCAAGATCTCCAGGCTCTGGTTCCATGAGGTGCCGCAAGCCTGGTGTATGAGGTCCGTGTTACGCAAGCCGATAATCAGGCGCCTTAAGTAACTCAAATACGCCCGCAAATCCCACGAAAATTTGGGTTTGAGTTACACTAGAGCCCTCAGATGCAGGGGTTATTTTGTATGCAGTTATTGCTCAGTTACTTGCTTAAAAGTGATGTATGAGGTCTGGGAACGCATCCGCCCTCAGTAGCTACACGTAGGTATGAGCATCCAGCCTCTATTTACCTACCATCATCTTTGTCCATATACCATTGCATTGTGTCCCGCTGTCTAATGGAGAGTAAAGTCACAGAAATAGACGCGTTATTGCGCAGTGTCGCTGGCCTGGTCGTCAGCGTTGATTGCACTATGGAGCAGCTCTTGAGCCTCCTTCTAAGGACAGCTCCTATACAGGCTCCTGAAATCACAACCCCTGAAAATGAGGCTCCCCGACCGGAAGATATTATTATACAGAGAGCTCTTGATGAGGTCCTCGAGTATCATAGGGCTCACCGGCCTAAGAATATAACAAAAAATTATGAGCCAAAGCAGAAGGAATGGAAGGTAGGTATAGGCTTCTTTAACTTTAACTATAAGTGCTAACTTTGAAGTCTTAGGCCTGGTGCAGAAATATAGGCTTCAAGGAGGGCGGCAGATATCTACCAGGAGACTATGTTAATAAAGGGAAGCTCCTCCTCTTCATTAAAGATGAGGTAGCCAGCCGCCCTCCACGCCGATGACAAAGGCTTAAGGCAGAGAGGGAGCGCAAGAGGACGGCGGCAGCAGCAGAGCTGACATCAAGAGTGCCTTCCTCCAAGCAGAAGAGGGGAAAGATTAATGCCCCGTCTGTAGCGTCTGGAGAGCTGCCTGTTAAGGGTGATGATGTTGATAATGATGACAAGGCTTGCTCTGAACTTGTACTTATGTACAATACAGTGCAAAGCTATTGCTCTGCCATTAATGAGCTCTGGGCACATCAGACCTCATTAGGGCTCTATAATGTAGCGCGACCACAGAGAGTAGCTATGACTGCTCTGAAGACATTAATTACCCAAGGCCAGCACCAATGCTGGTGCTATGAGTTCACAGACCGTGGGCTGGCTACTATATGAGATGGTTACGTTGCCTCTTGGATACCTGACCTTACAAGAAAAATCTGGGGCCAGTGCCTCAGGCAGAATTAGGTTGAGCGACAGTTTTGTACACAGCTATGCTTTCTTTTCAGTAACTCTATACTTCTAAGGCTAAGCAACTGCCTGCCAATGGAGTTACTAGATCTATTCTCAATGCCACTGCCTAATGAGCGGCTGAAAGGCAGAGGCTGGTGCCTTATCACTGTGATAGACCAGGGTAAAACAAACTAACATGGCTGACTTGAGTATGGGGCCACTCTACAGCATCACAACTACTGGTCCTGTCTCATAGGTGCTCTAGCCACCTATTTCTTCTGGAGATGGCACTATTCTGGAGAGTTATTCCCTTGTTTCTAGACCAGTCAAGACTAGTATAATATTAAAGTGCTCAAGAGAGACAATAACCACCTTACTAAGCCCCTAAGCAACAGCACAGCAGCATCCTGGACCCAGCGCTTATATAGTGAGGCAGGGATTAAAAGCTCTAAGGTGACACACGTGGGACGGGTCTCTGGAGCTAGGCTTGCTGAGTTAAATGGGGTCTCTGAAGATCAGGTAATGAAACTCTGCTATTTTCTATCTTCTAAGCTAACCTCTGGTCTGTAGATTCGCCGTGGTGGTTAGTGGAATGCAGATCAAATGACTGGCTGTTACTTGACTACTCTGCCTCGAGCCTTTATGCGTGGTATTGCTGACTTTGACCCTGACTGGTCATCAAGCTATTACTTACCTCGAGAGGCTGTGTGCCCTCCACCAGCATTGTTAAATCGTGTGTGGCCAGATCTTAATAGGTGGTAAGTAGCACATTTAGAAAGGGCGGATGTAACTAAAAGAGTAGAGCTAAACCTTGCTGCTGGTGGATTTCTAGAGCTCTTGCAGAGGCTCAGGGCTGCATTCTTACAGGACTCTGTACTCTGGCGGATGGAGTTCCCTGGTCACCTAATATTCTAAGACCCCCTTTTTGAGACAGCGGAGTACAAGGCCTTTGAGCTAGATATCCGCGGGGCTATTACTACAGCTATGGAAGAAGATCCCCATTCTATTACTATTCAAAAGGCAGTCCCAGCTGTGAACAACCAGCTCTGTACAATGACTGCAGTCATTCAGAGTGGACAGATTACTCATTCTTAAGCCCTCCGCTCACTAGAGGGCTTAATGGTAAGCCGAATAGAACAACTAACAGATGCTATTAATGACTTTGTTAGTGGCACCTTTACCTGCTAGTTTATGCCTAGAAGCTAAATTGTTCCTCCTCCTGTATCAGGAGCCGCCTTTAGCCCTACAGCGCTTATTCAACTGCCTGTGATGGCGCTTGAAAAAGTCTCATAAGTACCATAATATCATATGTTAAGGATAATTCAAACAATCCCAGACCTGTGGCAAGAGTGGACTGTTAGGCTTAAGGGCCAGCCTTCAATTAAGAGGCTTGATGACCTCTATGGCTCCGGCTGGCGCTTAGGGCCTGAAAAGTCCGCTGAGCACTAGTTCTATTCTCTAAGAAAGACTCTCATTACTGAGATTAGAAGACTGGCTGCTGCTGAGGATCCTTCTGTTGGGGATCCCTATCAAAAAGTAGTAGCATAGTTAGAGGAAGAGCAGATACAAGCTGGCGCTTCACTGAGCAAGGTGATAGATGCTTTGAAAAAGTCATAAGTGCATGATGACGGATGACTAACTAGGAAAAGCTACTCACCAGACCTTCACCTAATTATTTATCCCTTTACCTCTCTTTAACAAGTTCTTCTGTATACTAGCCTAGTTATAGCCAGCGAAGGCTCCAGCTCTGAATAATACCATACTTAATTTCCTTGCCTTGATTGGCTACTAGCCGAAAAAAACTCCATATTTGGTAAAACTTCGTTAACTTCTGCATTTCTGAATATCTTTTCTTCTAATTTGAGTATGATCTATAACTACATGTCAATATTCTTGATCCAAAGTTTCTAAGCTGTTGACAAGGTGGTTGTTGATATATCATAATCTTAATATATCCCACATCTTGGTATTGGTCTTCCGGGGCAGTTACCAAAACCGCCCTGTAACTCAGTTATGCACCACTAAAAAGCCCCTCAGATATCCTTCTGTTATTCGCCTTTAACTACCCTCAACCACGGAAACCCCACCATGTCATACACTCATCATCTCAAAGCACGTAGCAGTAGCACTAGCACGTAGCACATCATCATTATCGAATACAGTGGCGTCTCCTCAAACTACTTAAACCCCTAGATTAACACACCCATACGCATTCATCACTACTACATGCATCACGACTCCACCATCGACAGACAGAATTACCAAACCATGCCCCGAAGCCGAAGCCGAAACCGAAGCAAAACCCTAGGCGACGGGCGAAGGCGAAGCCGAACCAGAAGCCGTGAGCCCAGCGCAGGCACCCAACCCCTGGACGTAATAAGGGGATACAAAGCGTACGCACCTTGACGAAAAGAAAGAAAGGAGACTGACAAGGAGCAGCACCGTCAGGGACCCAAATGTCTCGGATGAGGTGAAGAAACACGCGAGAGAGCGGGTCGATAGATACTTTGATAACTACCAGAGTGGGCATGGCAGTAGACAAGAACAAGAATGAAGGACTATGTCATGTGACTTAGCCTGTGTTGTGCCCTCACTGAGACTGGGTTGGCATCTGTATCTCCCTTTACTCAAATCAAACACTATAGGTACTTGGGTAAAGAAGGGTGGTGAACTGGTGAAATACCTGCCATGGCCTCGTAACAGAAGTCCGATGGTGGCGTTGATGGTGTTCGGTGGAGGGAGGGGGTGGAGGGGAAGATTGCGAAGTATTGAACTCGGGAGTGAACAGGCTTGTTATACCGCTGGTCTTGACGACAAAGCACTTCTCCAGACGAGAAGATGGTATAACGGTTTCTCTAAACGGGAAAAGCGTTCATTAGGCCTCTAGAACAGCCAGGAATGCTACCATTCTATAATGCTTGTGTGGTATGAGCGTTCTATTCGTAATACCTATCTCGTAGCGCTACGTAGATGGGTTTATGACTCAAGCATTGTGCCATCAGAGGACGTGTGTCCATTAGGACTGAATGTGCATGAGTTTGTGACTATTCTTGTTCTTCTTAGACACAGTCAAGGTATCAGAACTAACCCATTCGTTTGCCCGAAACGGGCGAGTATAAACAGCGACCAGGCCAATAATGCGAGGGACACTGTGAACACAGTCCCGTATCCAAGAATCAATCCTAAAAACCAACCCACCCCCCGCTGACACTAAGGTCAGCCTTGATTTCCGGGACAGAAAGGCTCATGGTGGAGTGAATGGGCAACTGGCTTGAAAGTATCCAAGAAGACGTCTTCACGAGGAAACTGATCCTGGTATACGTGCGTGATGCGATCAATGATGAGTGTTTACAGGAGGGCTGCGCCTAGTTGATGGCAATCATAACAACAAGTTCGACTGTTGATGAAGGGGTCTCTAGCCAGCCTCTCACGTCCAGAGCTAGGTGCGCTGTTGGCCGCGACAGACCTATTTCGACAATGAGACCGAGTTCAGTCCTCTGTTTGCCAGGGGCCCAGCAGCAATCCGCTTCTTTTTTCCAGTTGCTGATGTCGACGGTGGTCGATCCAAGAGGATTGACCTCTCCACGCACACCCAGCTTTTGGTGGGGTAGCCAAATAACCTTAACCCTCATTCGTTTCTTAATCATTGATTGTGGTCAAAAGTATATCATCTGTCATTTCCCTGTCCTCCTTAATGACATAGTCAGTTGAGCATCCCAGCGTCTGCATTCCTCACTGCAGTGCTCGTAGTGGTTTCAGAGCCCGCAACAGTCTCCTGGCCAGTGGTGGCGGTATCCGCAGGAGACATAACAGGAGTGGTGGCATCCGCAGTGGTATCAGACCACCATCAACATACCCCACTGTCCCCTCACCAACTGTCTGAATAGGCCTCTGACAATTCCTCCCACCAAACAACTTCCCGACAGGAAGGCGGCTTAGGCCATCACCTCCTCAGCTGCTGACAGGAATGCCAGCAGTACTGAGCATAGGCTTCGGATGCGGCTCCTCCTTGATCTGCTAATTCGCAAGCGCAGCAGAAACCGGAGAAAAAGGCACGACCCTGCCATTCTGGCGACACAACACCATTTCGACCCAAACCGTTTCTGCAAATCTCTCCGAGCACTTCTAACGACAGGACATAGTCATGCTCTCCTGGTGTGACCGACCGGGTCGCGCAAAAATATTCCCTTGAACTTAATGATAAGAGGATCGCCGTCAACGTTGGCAGTACCATTTTGATTTCTTGTGATGGTGATCGCCTGTTCGGGCATCCCAGAAATGCTCTGATGGCATAAAGACTGGATATTTCGTTTTGGGATGGTATTATCAGGAATCCACTTCTTAAAGATGATTTTGAGGGTCTGCTTCTTAATAGAGATGACGATAACTGCCTTTACTTCCCCAGCAGGCAGACTGACTTATCCATGGATTAGCCATTGTCCTGAGGAATAACATCAAACAATCGAGTGAGAATTTGTCAAAAAGTAAGGGATGAACGGATTATAAAGAGCCCCAGGAGGTCCGGAAGGGCCCAGTATTCCACGCCATCGTACGTCAACCTTGTCAGCTGAAATCGCGCCAGGGCAGACGGCCAGTTAGGGTGCAGCTCTCTGTCGCTGCTCTAGGAAGGCGGCGGGATGCGGAAGTCAGGGCCATCAGGGCGGCTTTTATCTAAGTTACCGATATTTGAATATAGATACTAGTAGCCAACCGAAGGCGAGTGATATCCTGATGTATCAACACCAGGTTGGCGACATTCTTGGGGGGAACTCCGTATACACCAGGACGGTTGGTGATATCCGCCAACAGCCTGATAATGTCCCTTGAGCTGAAGCTGTATGCCAGTCGAAAATTAATTCACTTGTTTGATGACTGGAGCGGTCCTCACCGGCAGTGTTTTGCACCAAATCTCGAAGGGACGGACCCCATTCAGGCCGGGAAGATAATGAAGCTTCCCGTCGAAGCAGCCTGCTAGTGTGTGCATCACGTACTCGTCCAAATAATCGCCCATCGGGTCGACGGTGAGCAAGGCCTGAGTCGCGTTGCTTGTCGCGACCATGTCTCCGGCCCCGTCTCGAGTGTTGGCCCTCCGAGGAGTAGGCAAGATCGAATGCGGGGTAGATGTGCGGATGTGATTTCACACGAGTGAGTTGAGGTAGCCCCAGTAGCCCTAATGGCCAAGATGGCAGTCATGCTCTTTGCAGAGGTTGTGCTCGCCGTCCGTAAACCCGACTAGTTTGTCTTTTGCCATACTTAGGATGAAGTCTATCACACCAGGCTTCGCTTCACTAGGCATGATTATGACGAAACAGTAGCACAAACGGCACACAGCCAAGGCTGTGTAGAGCCATTACTTTATATCCCCCATAAGCTCATCTTCGTTCTTGAAGCCAGGTGGTTTCTGCGATCCTGTTGCACCGTGCACCGATTATCAGAGTGCGATTGGCTGCAGGGTCTCTGTAGCTATCCTAGTGGACCATTGTAGACTGCACGGAGAGCACAGGATCATGCATAAAGACAATGCCCAACACATAATAGGCCAACAAGTCTTCTCGCAAGTAAATCCGCTTGTGGGCACCAATAAGAGCGTTCGTTGGGCGCCGATGCTGCTAGAATCAAACGAAAAGAACATGATTTTGCAAGGCGAGACTCACGAGGGGCAATCTTTGCGGAGCCCAAGGCCTCATTGGACGTGGAGTATCGGGATTAACTCCTCAGATAACGAAATGACTTCTGCTTCTGTCCACAGAGCCATAGCCGTCAGGGTGGCTAGGAGAAGAAAAGCCAGGAGGGGAAGGACAACAGGTTTCGCCTGCGTAGTGTTCAAGTATTCAGGACTTGCCCACCAGTTAAGCTCAGGACCTTGTCGGTTGCAGGGCAGTCATATTTCCTGAATCACTGCTGTCCGTTAGTTGAGATAAACTAGTCGAATCAAAGAGAAGTTCATAGTTTACCGCTAGGGTCAGTCCTGCCTGGGGACGCCATACGACAATTGATATATATGTTGATGGTCAAAGAAGGCTATCGGAATGATTACTTGATAGACCCCGATGGAGAACAAGATAAGTGATGGAACTTGACCGGCCACTGTTTCGGCGGAGCTCGCGTCTACCCAGAATATCAGGAGTGTGACTTCTCCGAGATTTCGTCGTGTCCAAGAAACAAGACGCTCCAGGAGTTTGAACTGGTTTGTCGAGAGAGACGGGCGAAGAGAGTAATCTGGATTGATGCTATCTAGGAACTGGAGAGAAGAAAAGAGAGAATCAGGCTGGAGAGAGAAGCAGCGGAGAGAGGCGGAAGGGGGAAAGACAAGGGAGAAGAACGAAGGGAAGGGGGGAGAAGACAGCATTAAGAGTCAGGGCAGTGAATCTATTTAGAGAAAGCTAATACATAGTGAATGCACATAGTGAATGAGTGTAGTGAATAAGGCTATATCTGCTTAGCATGGAAGATCCAGAGATATTCACTGCAGCCTTAACAGAAGTACTACTGCATATAAATGTGGCCTTTTCAAAATGCTCATGATGAATAAACTGTATTGGGAATCTCAGACGTATCCTAAATCATCAAATCATAGAACAACAGACGGTGATATGGACACAATATTATCAAAGGCTGTACATATTAGAATCAAAGATGTTCATCTGCGGTCTTGAACACCTCCCGATCAGGCATATCCGGACGAGCACGGACAGAATGACCATCGCCCTCCGAATTGGCATTGACCGAATAGAAAGATTCCAGGTCCCCAGACGGTCGAGGCGCAGACAACGTCTCGACAGAACCATTGACCGAGTTCTTATCGTTGACCACACTGACTACTCCGGCCGAACGACGGACGGCCCGCGTACTCGCATTGTCCAATGCCGTTGTCACGGTCAGAGCTACTGACCTCGCATCATCGATCGTACTGGCATCTTCTCGCTCGGTGGTCATGGCGCTGCGAATCGTCCCGGAACCGGCCTGGGAGACAGGCCAGGGCTTATCAGATCGAGCGGGAATGATTCCAGTAGCATGTAGCAACGTCGTTGTGCTGGCATTATCTGCATTGAACTGCCTGCTTTCATAATCGGGCAAAACAATCATAGGACTAGTGGACTGTCCCCAATTCGACGCCGTCGGACGAGATGTTTCAGACTGGTTTGTATCTTGTTTAATACCGTTAGATGGTCCCTCATCTGTTTGCAGAGCCGCGGGTGCTTTCCCTCCGTTGACCTGTGTGTCCTTGTTTAGCTCCTCAGTCGGAAACGACTCGACATGATCTCCAGATCTCCGCATGTCCATGGACGCCCATGCTCGTCCAGCTTCGACGCTCGTTAGCTTCGAGCGACCCTCCATTTGCATCTGGCGTTCTCTTTCAAGGGTCTTCTTGTCATGCTTGCTCGCCATCCGACTCCACATCGTCATCGGGTAGCTCTTCCGTTCCTTTCCGCCCTTCTGAGGCAAGACACCAGGAGCCATTCTCCTTGCCGCCAAGGAGCTTGGAGGAGCAGTGTTGCCCTCAAAATCCTGGAATCCATGAGACAACTCCTTGATCTGTTGCTGCTGCACTCGCAGCTTATCCTTAGCAAATTTGATATCCCACTCATGCTTTCCTACCATCCATTTCCGGACCAGCTCCGGGTTTGCAATGCCGATTCTATCCCGCGGGAATTGCAGGACAGAATACGAGGATGGCGGATCAAGTGGGTATATGCGGCCTCTTTTATCAACTCTTTGGCGGATCATATGATCTCTAAATGCAGGCAGTGGATAACCAGCCCTGCCGACGGATGCAACGGGCGGTCTTGAGCTACCCCTGTGGTTACTGTTGGCAGCTGCTTCCAGGTCCGTTTCACTGGAGGAGGTGATGTGGGAGATGTCATTATCATCAAGGATGTCAATCTCAGAAGTCTGGGCACATGCAAGAGCCCAGGCACCGAACTGAGCAATCAATCGGAAGATGTACTTGGCCGGATGTGTGAAACTTTGGGTTGGGGCAATGTGACAGAGATCATCCCAAACCTGGAGCTGAACGTGCGTGCCAGGATACTTGTGCAAGATTCCACGTTTCAGGTCATAATCATCAAGAGTCTTGTCACTGGGTGGATATGCTGTCGGATTTGCCGCCTTGTGAGCAATGTAAAACTGCTCATCCCTTAACCACTTGCCTCCCCTGGAGAGGATCTGAAGTGGGGGTAGACCTCTAAGCGACGGTTGGAGTACCGGAGAAATGAGTGGGTGAGAGATGAGGTGATTTGCTGCGTATATTTGAATCTGGTCTTTAAGTTCGACTGTCTGACCGTCAATAGGAATTTCAATGATCCTGGTCTCGTCATCCACTGCTTGTTGATTACCCGACGGAGTAGGTTCTGCCTGACCTGACCCATCCTTTTTAATTGTATACCCCTTCACTGCTGTCTCTTGAGCCCAGGTGTCCTTTTCTGGCACGGCTTCCTCCACGGCGCTTTCTGGGGACTTTTGCTTTGCTTCCTTGATCGCGCGAATTTCATCCGCGTTTGGAGGCGGCCAGGCTGCTGAGGGCTTATGCCGGAAGCCATTCAGTGGGATATAGCCCCCTGGACAGTCCAATAGCACACTGGGGAAAGAATGTGTAAGATCAACCCAGGGCGAGATCAGGATCGCTCCGGCGGGCAAAGGCAGTCCCTGGTCGCGTATGGTGACCAACATCCTGCCAAAATTAGTACGTCGCCAGACCAGTGGGTATGGCACTTACGAAAGTATCATGCCACTGCCTGCTGAGTCTCCTGCAAAGATGATCTCTGTCGGATTGTGTTCCTCGAGAAAGAACAAATAGGCCGCCATACAGTCCTGTAGGGCGCAGGGAAAGGGAAACTGCGGTGCCAGACGATATTCCGCTATTGTAGGTTTTAGCTGCTATTCTACTTTCTGACCCGGTGTAACTCACTACGCATGATTAGCATATCCCTAGTTAAGAGAGAGGTGGTCTTACCGTGCAAATACTCGTCCTTTGAGCTTTCTAGCATGACGCTGCAGTTGATACCGATGGGTCTCCACACTGCTAAAAAAGTAGGCACCGCCATGAATATACAACATGATCCGCTTTCCGCTCGGATGATCATTGGTGCGTCTCCTCTCATGGTAGTCCGACTTCATCTCAATCCACTCGCATCTGAGATCTTCTGATGGTCCACGCCATTGCCACCATTTCTCTCCCCCCACGCGCCCTACACCTTTTGGACCAAGCTGCTTGATAAGAACGGTCGCAGCAGAGGAGAGGTACTGCTCTGGAATGAAAACTTTGGTTGTCTTTACCCAATGAGGGGCGGGAACTCGTTGAGCCGTGAACTCCTGGAGGTCCTCGACGGTATGTCTGGAAGCATAGATGAGGAATTGACGGGGCTTCTCTGTCAGGTGCAGAATCGGTGCTGCTGTGGCCTAGAGCCAGTTGATGGGCACATCCAGGAAGGAGAACCCGCGTCGACACGCTATGGGGTTGTCTACTAGTGATCGCACATCTGCCGGAGACTGGTGGCTGAGAAGGAGGTCCCACTCTAGCAGCATTATGGCCGATTTGACGACCTGGTGGACCCATTGGCATAGCTGGGTGAGAGGCAGCCCACTATCCAGCAGCTGATGATGGTAGACTGTCTGCAGATCCGGAGACTATTAGATGGTCCCCAGGCATAGCTCATTGTGGATGATGCTCAGGCCCACCACTAACATGGACAGGATATCATTCAGGGGGAAGAATATATCCCAGGCGCCAGATCCCCTGGATCTCCTAGGCATGTCTGACGTGGAAGTAGTATAAGTCCCAGCCCAGGACACCACAGATAAAGCAGTAGCAGTGGATTAGTAATATATTCTAGTAGGAGTAGCCAAGCAACCCAGGTGATACTAGCTAGCTTTATGGTATAGTAGTATAGTTTATAGAAACTGCAATTTTGGGGCCAGATCCCCAGCACTATGGCAAAGGCCACTAGGGAGGAATGAAACTTGTCCCTATACTAGTAGATGGTATTAGTCATTAGGTAACTAATACAGAGGGAGAACAGCACCTTAGTGATCCATTCCTCAGCAGCTGCTGGTAAGGCTAGTGTTAGAGGCATCCAGTTGTAACAGGCCAGAGCCTAATGTTGATCATGTGTGTCACATGAAGGCTTCTATACTTAGCCTCTCAGGAGGCCCTATGTGTTTACCTTTCCTCAAGCTTTTAATAGATAGATTGTCAGTCATACCTAATTGAGTTAATTTAGTCTGAGCCCTTTATATATTAAAAGCTTCCTCTTCCCTACAGAGTATCAGTAAAAAACCTAGTAAAACCTTAGTGAAGCAATATTAAGTAGCAAGTAAAATAAAGGCATGGATACCTCACTGTTAGAAACCCTATCTCAATAGATAGAAGTAATTGTGAAGGGCTCAGACCGAATTGACTCAATTGGGTGTGGCTGACAATCTGTCTATTGAAAGCTTGAGGAAAGGTAAACATGTAGGGCCTCCTAAGAGGCTAAGTATAGAAGCCTTTATGTGAT
The DNA here is from genome assembly GCF_000149645.3 of Aspergillus fischeri NRRL 181. NCBI lineage: Eukaryota > Fungi > Ascomycota > Eurotiomycetes > Eurotiales > Aspergillaceae > Aspergillus > Aspergillus fischeri. Next base: position 55,591 of record NW_001509766.1, read on the forward strand.
ATATATAATTAACATCAGGCTCTAGCCTGTTATAGTACCCCCCTCCTCCTGTTTAAGTAGAATTCATCTAATACAGGGATTTGACAGGCCTTAAGTATATATAGGGGGCTTTGGAAGGGGCTGATCTATTACTAAAACAGGGCTATTTTACTTCTTAAACCTATCTAATATAGAACACCCTTGCAACTCTGTGAGTGGTTCCTAAGTTAGCTCTATATAGCTAGTCTAATATACTAAGACTTCCCTTCTTGAACCTTATCTAACACATTATATCTTTGCAGTAAGAATCTCTTTAACTTCCCACTCTAATTTACTATCTACCTCTAATAGTAGGGGTCTTGAATTATCTATAATTTAAGAGGGTAATAGGTCTGAAGCAGCAGGGCATATTAAGTTAATATAGAAAATGGGATATATACTAGTAGGCATATCTAACTTCACTATATAGGATAATAGCACTTCTATTACTTTATACTTTATATAAAGCTAATCTAGCTTCTTATATAGCTATATAGACCACACATTCTATAGATTAAGCTATACTTTATTATCTACTTTATAAACAGGTGCTGCTTGCCTTGACTAATTTACTTAATACTATTATTAATCTTATGTAAATACTATCACAGCCTAAGCTATTTTAGTAGTATTTTAAAGGTAATTTATGAACTCTTTGCCTGCTCTCTCTAGCCTATTCTAAGGACCTTATAGTAGTCTATTATCTTCTAATGTAATAGGGTTAATATGATATCTATGTGTAAAGAAGAATAGTAATAGCCCTGTTAATACTATATTATGATTATTAATTACCATCACTATAATAGGTAGTAGATTATTCTAGTTATTCTATGTATAGCTTAAGAAAGCTTAGAGAATCTGTTTAACCTCCTGGTTCGCATGCTCTATAGCTCTGTTAGACTAAGGGTGGAATGCAGTGGATAATTACTACTAAATCTTTAGCCTTCTATATATGATCCTCTAAAATGCACTTACAAACTGTGATCCTCTGTTACTTATTATTACTATTAGGACCCCATGATGTATATAGAAATGCTTTAAAAACATATCTACTACTGTGTTAGCAGTAGTAAGGTCTATCCTAATAAGAATTATACTCTTTGTTAACTAGTTAGTGATAATTAAGTAGTTTATTATGCTTATGTCTCTCACAGGGGGGAGACCTATAATAAAATCTATTAATATCTTAGCCTAAATTTATTAGGGTATTAGTAGAGGTTTTAACAGGCCATGCTTTATATCTCTCTATATTATGCTTTGCCTATAAATACTATAATTCTATAGGAATATTTATATATCCTTCACAGCACCTGTCACGGTGCTGCTGTGAATAGGAGTTGGCATCACTGAGGAGGAATCATGTGACCTTGGGAATATCTTCACTGCACAATTCTGAAACCTTTAAAGCTCTTTGAGCTACATCCTGTCTATAGAGCCTACCTGTACCAGCCTGCCCTGCAGCCTGAACAGATAGATAGAGACTACTGTAGCCAACCTAAGTGTTAACTACCTCATTAACCTACTTCTGTTTACTTACAAGCCCGCACCTTAATATTACGTAGCTCCCTCCTCAGAGTTAACACTGTTAGAATGCCTGCCCCTCTGCCCCCATTCCTGCCAGGTGCCCCTAATGAGTTCTCCAAGCACATTGCTAGCCATGGCACTGAATGGTATGAATACTGCCGCCTAGCATATGAGTACATCCAGAAAGCTGAATCAACTATTAATGAAGTAAACCAATGAGCTGAATAATCTGAGGCCTAATTCCTGGAACTCCAGTGTGAATTCACTGCCTTAGAGCAGAGGCGTGAATGAGAGATTACTAAGCTAAGAGCTGTTTAGCAGTACTAGAAAGAGCAACTATATGAGAAAGAACAGCAGTATATGAAGGCTGCTATGGAAAGGGACCAGGCCTGTTGCTTAGCTACCCCTACTGTGAATATGCCTGTATCTACACCTGTGCATAAGCCTATTGCTGAGAAGCCTGTAGTTACTCTAGTAAGAGTGCCTGTATTAATTACTACCCCATCTTCCAAAGCTGCTGGATTATTAGAATGACTCCCTAACCCTAATAAGTTTAAAGGCAACTAAAAGGACCTTTAGTGCTTCATAGCCTAGATTTAAGAGAAAATAAATATTAACCTTAACTGCTTCCCAATGCCGCAGAGCTGGATGGCTTATGTAAATAACTATCTAAAGGGTGTGCTGTATGCTTAAATTCTTCCTTATATCAGGAAGGGAATTTACACCCTTAATGACTACTAAGACATCCTAGATATCCTAGAGCACACCTTTAGTGACCCTAACTGTATGAATAATGCCTGTAATAAGCTATTCAGCCTATATTAGACTAATAAAGAGTTTAGCACCTTCTTTGCTAAATTCTAATGCCTGGCCCTGGAAGGTGAGATGCCTAAAGAGACCCTGTCCACCCTACTTAAACAGGCTATTAGTCATGAACTCTAAAGCATACTTATGCACAACCAGCCTCTAAACTAGGAGTATTACTAGTTTGCCAGATTCCTGCAGGAGCTTGAGAACCACTACTGCTAGTATATCATAAACCAGCCTCCTGTTATTAAAACCTATGCTATTACTGCCAGACCTGCCTAATGCCCCTAGTCACCCCAGAGCCCTGGCCCTGTTACTGCTAAGTCTACTAAGCAACCCTAGCGCCCTGCTGTTCAGAGGAATGAGCATATGTTAGCATAATAATACAACCCCATGGACCTAGGCACTACCCAACACCTGATAAGAAGGGGATATAGCCCCTCCCACTGTAAGACAGGCGCCTGCTTCTGCTGTGGTTCCCTAAAACACTAGATTAGGGACTGCCCCTATCCTAATACCCACTAAAGGGTTCAGATCATGGCCTCTTATAAACCATGCCTGGAGAGTCCCCAGAGAGGATGGATTCTAGAATCTAGAAGCCCATCTCCAAGCCAGACCTCCTTAGTAAAAGGAGTGAGCCTAGAGTAAGCTATAATCAGGCTTAGAATCTATATATTATTTAAATATCTGCTACTACTATTTATAGACTAGACCTTGAGGAGTAAATATAATAATTAAAGGCTATAATACTACCTGTGACCTTAGAGAAGGAGGAGAAGAAGATAAAGTTACTAACTTATGCCCTATTAGATACTAGAGCTGAAGGACAAGGATTTATTAATAAAGGATGGGCTAAAGACCAGAAGCTAGAGCCCATCCCCCTAGAAGACCTAATAACCCTGCATACATTTGATAGAAGAGAACTAGAGAATGGGAAGATAACCCACTATGTCTAGATGGATATGAGAATTAAGGACCACTATGAGAAAGACATAAGGTTCTATATTATCCAGTTAGCACACTACCCTGTTATGCTGGGAATACCTTGGATAAAGGTACATAACCCCCTGATATAATTTGCAGCCCACAGTATTATATTTAATAGTGACTACTGCCAGAAATACTGCAATACCTCCCAGAAGCTAACCAAGATACAAGCCCTGCATGATATTCCCCCAAAAACCCAGCCTAAATACCTGCCCCTAAGACCAAAGGGACTAGAGAAGAGAGATATAGCCTTTATCTTCTTAGCAGCCTGTTTAGCTTATACCTAAAGAAATACTTAGATGTTTATAATAACCCTGGAAGATCTTGAAGCTGCCCTAAAGATTAAGGAAGCTTAAAAGGAGGACCCTGCTAACCTACTATCTAAAGAATTTAAGGACTATACTGATGTTTTCTCCCCTAAGGAGGCTGAGCGCCTGCCACTATACTACCCCTATGACCATAATATTAAGTTATTAGAGGGAAAGACCCTCCTGTTTAGCCCCCTGTACGCCATGTCCTAAGAAGAATTAAAGGTCCTAAAGGAATGGATTAAAGAAAATCTGAGAAAGGGCTTTATTCACCCTAGTTCTTCACCCACTGTGTTACCTATTTTGTTTGTTAAAAAGCTAGGTAGAGGTATATGAATCTATGTTAATTACTAGGCCCTGAATGCTATGACTATTAAGGATTAATACCTGCTGCCCCTGATAAAGGAAACCCTGAATAACCTAAAAGGGATGAAATATTTTATAAAGATTAATATTATCTTAGCATTTAATAATATCTGCATTAAGAAAGGATAAGAATACCTAATAGCTTTCTATACCTAACTAGGCCTGTTTAAGTCCCTAGTAATGCCCTTTAGGCTAATAGGAGCACCTGTAACCTTTTAGTAATTTATTAATAATACTATATAAGATTACCTTAATGTCTTCTGTACCGCCTACCTTAATAATATCCTGGTTTATAGCAAGACCTATGCTAAGTATATAACCCATGTCTGCTCTGTCCTGCAGAAACTATAAGAAGCTGGCCTGTACATGAAGATCTAGAAATGCAAGTTTATTATCCCTAAAACCAAGTTCCTAGGCATTATCATTAGCCAGGATAGCATCCGCATGGACCCTGATAAGGTGAAAATAATTATTAACTAGCAAGTTCTAACCTGTGTTACTAATGTTCAGGCCTTTATTAGTTTTGGCAACTTTTACTAGTGATTTATTAAGGATTTCTCAAAGAATGTTGGTGATATCTCTTCATCGACAAGTATGCTGGGCGGTAATGGTGGCCCCGGACGAGGCATAGGAAACAGTTTCTTGAGAAGCAAGGGGGATAAGTGAGATATGGATGGCTTTATACTGTTCATTACACTGCTAACCGGATAATATGATATTGATGGGATGAGGAGGCGGGAGAAGGTCAAGAAGCCCAAGCATGGGCTGCCAGCCTTCCAGGGCCAGGGGCTGGTATACCGGATCACGTGTAGACCTAGGCAGGTGTTCCAGGTAACCCAACTGAAACATATGTCAAACCCAACTTGGGCTGGGTTTTGGGCTCAAGGGGGGTGTTCTGAGTTGGGTTCTGGGCTTTTATATAGAACCCAACTGGGTTTTGGGTAACCCAGTTGGGTAGACAAACCAGATAAACATTATAGATCATATGATATGCATTAATTATGTAGTCCTATCTTGTATTTATAGGTATTCAAACTGTATATACTTTATATCATTATATGTATAGTCAAAGAAGTGGAAGAATAAGAATTTCAAGAAAATCATATTTAATTGCCCTTCTATTTCTTCTCTAATAACTAATAATGAAGGAACTGATCATCCTCACGCCTTGTATGCTTCTGATTTCATCCTGAGATACGCAGTTGCGTGTCAGGTAAAGGAAGAACCCCTTCATCATCAGATAGAATAGGTTCCTGGCCCTCTTGCTCCCTATTAGATACCATACTCCTTTATCTCTTGCCCTGAGCATGCTTAGAGAGCTACTAAGTAGCTGGTCAGTCTATACTAATCTCTAGGCCATTATCTTCTTCATTGTCACTGATTGACTTAAGAGTATCTTAAAGCTGTTAAGCATCTTTCTCTTCATTAAGTGCTTGCTGTTCCTTATTTAAAAGATATTATTTTATAAGGGAAAGTTCCTTTTCTTCTACTTCAAACCTTAATGTACACATGAATAGCATTAGATCTTGGATTATCATAGAATTAAGTGAGCCTTAATAATAATGGCAGACATCTCAAGCAGAATTAAAAAGCCGCTTAACACTAGCGCTAGTGGCAGGTATTAAGAGTATATCACATGCCATTTTTGCAAGAGCTGGAAATTTGTGTTCATGCTCTTTCCAGAATATCTATAGAGTAATTAGGGCTGTTTCTTTTAGATGATATTAATTAGTAAAGCGTCAGCAGGAATAATAATATTACTTACTACTCTCAAGATACTATGTAGTCTTGTCACTACTTACTGATTGATTGAAATCAGGAGCAAAAAGCGCATTAATCTTTGATATCTGAACACCTAAAGGAGATATCTATGGAGAGCCCTGTATAGCTAACAAGCATTCCTTATACAGACCTGCATAGGTTTCAAAGCTTTTGTGATATTTATCATGTAATTCAGGGCCCCAATCCTTATTATTAAAGAACTAAAGCTTGTTTTGTGGTGCAAGGATTATCCTAATTACAAACAGATCACTATGAACCTTATCTGTTTCCCTATAGTAGATAGATAGCTTCTCCTTCACTGCATGTAGAGCACTAAGCATAAGGTTCTTCCAGGCTACTTTCTTCTACTAAAGCTGACGGATTGATGCTTTAAGATGATTAAAAAGTTTATTATAGATACTGAAGATGACATAGAAGGTTATATCTTTTGTTTGAGAAAGCACGGTAGTGAATTTAAAGAATGGTTGAGTAATCTAAAGAAGATACTTAATCTAGCACTATTCTTCTTAGTCAAGCATTAAGTGATCATGCCTATTTTGCAAGTAGAACTAATCAAAGATTAGCTATAGTCTCTTTACTCTTCGCAGCATTAAGAAGGTGGAATTCCAGTAAGTCTTAACATCTTAGATTAGTACAAGCTTTAGCGCTTTAGTCTAGAGATCATAGAAGGCTTCATGATGTTGAGGGCTTGCATTAATAAAAATTGCAAGCACTCTCACCTAATAGTAGAATAATAATTAATATAATCTAAATGCTATGTTATAAAGACTCACTTTATTAAGTATATTAGTAATCTCTTGCTTTTGCTGCCTTGCTCATAGTGACTGTGATCAGGCCTCTGACTAATTAATCTCCATTATCTCATTCTTTGGATTGGCTTTCATCTGACCAAGAAGCTTCTGTAAACTAAGCTGGATGACATGCGTGATGTAGGGAATACAGATAATTATAGTGTCAGCACTAATTTAATTTAACTAGATTAAATCTTGTATACTTTCTATTAATGTACTATTATTAGATGCATTATCTGTTGTGATAGAAAGCACACAATCTATAATCTTATACTGCTGAAGCAGGTCAAAAAGAATAGCACTTAGGTTAGCACCAGAGTGAGATCTATGAAGTGGTTTAAAACCAAGCAAAATTTCTCAATAATTCCATTCATCATCAATAAAATATCCTGTGATTGCCATAAATGCCTGTTAAAATAGAGATGTCTAGCAATCAAGGGTAATTAATAACTTTATACCAGATGGAAGTGTATCAAGCATCTTTTGTTGCCATATCTTGGTTATGTCCTGTAACTGCCATTAAATGATTTGGGAGGAAGGAATATTAGGCTGTGAAGGAGCAAGTCAGGTAAATTTAATTAATTCTTAAAACTCAGAGTGTTTAATAAGTTAAAAAGGAAGCTTTACCCTTGTAATAAAGGTAAGGAGCTTCTCCTCCTATGCTTGCTAAGAGAAAACTAGTGTAGTTATAAGATGTTATAGCTATCAATATTAGTTAATATAGTTATAGTAGATATTAAGATAGCTTACTGTGTCCTGTATAAGTGACATAATGCCTTTCTGCTTTATACAATTAGCAGAGAAGTTACGGCATTACAATCCTTTTAGATGTCTTGCTATAGTTAATGTGCCATGCTTATTATTATATGGATGATCAAGAATACCACCACATTTCTTGTACATAAGCTTTGCTTTGCCATTACTGGCCTGTGCAACTTAATTAAAGCTGTCCTATATGCTTAAGGAGCGCCTACCACTATCCTAATATATTCTTTTCTTTGCTCCATACTCTGTTTTAAGCCACTATTTAACAAATTCCGTCTTTGACATTGTAGTATAAAGCACGTAGGATTTCTTGTAATCAGGCCTAATATGCTGGAGGGAGGGGGGCGGTGATGGTGCTGGAGTTTGAAATATAGAATAGTTATTATCTGAATTAAAGCTCTGTTGGCTATGAGAAAGATTAGGTATAAGATTGTCTTGTGGGATATTCATGAAGGTGTCAATACTATCAGATTTATATAAGGATGGAGTGAAAGAGTCAGAGAATTAAGATATAGTGAAATATATGCTAGGGGTGAGAGCAAAGTAAGTAATGATTAACTTACAGATATCTTCAAGTCTAGAAAATAAAATATTCAGATGATAGAGGGGGGGCACATCGGTCAGCTAGCAGCCAAATTGAAGTTATTAATTTATCATATTTTAACCCTCCTGCAGATAGAATAAATGGTATGATTGGATAGTACTATCTAGATACACTGGGTTTTCTGGGCTACCCAATAGATCACCTAGAACATGTTCCGGAACATGTTCCGGAACAGGCCCATAATATCCAGAAAGCCCAGTTTCCTTCAGTATTCTTCTAAGTTTGAGCTTTTCTATAGAATAATATTATCACTAGGTATGAGAGATCCTTCTTGCTGCCATCCCTTCTTCTCAGTTATCTTAGTTATTAGCTTAGTAATGAATAATACCACCTTTCTCACTATCCATCTCTCCCTTAGGTGAATTGAAAGAAAGAAGGAATTTAATATAGTCTGATTAAGATACACCTATACTCTGCAGTTTAAATATATTTCTACAGTGATAAAGAGTACCTTTACAGGTGTAGCTTATTAACCACCACAACATGATAATATTATCTTAAGACTTAGATAATAGATAATTACTAGTGTTGATTTATTAAGAAACAGCCGAATTACTTAAGATTTCATATGTTTAAGGACTATATATTAATCAAAACCACAGAGGTGACTGGAACAGGTGTAAATAACAGTAATGTAATCCACAACTGAGCGAGACACCCAACCAAGCGAGACAGCAAAACCGAATTTTGGCCGATGCTGAAATACCATGAGATATCTTACTACCACACAATCAAATCAATGTAAATTTTCGAATTATCTGGATCTACTAGGGCAGCTGGTTCTAATATGACTAATTTGATGGCAATTACTGCATCATGGTGGCGCATGCTTTCTAGGAACTGATTCCACCAAGTCCATTGCCTGCATGGCTTCTTGAGCAAGTTGCTGACCCTTGGATCCTGTCAGAATACCCCCAGTAGCAATAAAAGATCTTAGGGCTGTATGCTTCTGTTTTTACTTTTCATTTGCTGCGCGAAGCTCAGTCATCTGGTGTCATAATAGAATGACTTTATGCATGGTGGATTCAGCTGCTTTTGCTAGTTAACGAACTGCTTTATTTAGCGGGCTTTCAGAGTTGCAACTAATAAGTTATTTAATAAGCTGCATCTGCTTTTGTACCTTAGTAGTAGTATAAGGAGTCTTTACTATCCATTCCCTATCTCCGTCTAAAGGCCCATGAGCAGTAGAGGGTGGTGTGATATGCTTAATAGTAAGCCTATCCAACACCTGTTAATGATTCAATGGAACTAGTCCAGAAGCCCTGAATCCACTGCTGATATTAGAAGGTGATAATGCTTTTCGTGCTCGCTTGTAGAGATCCAGAAAGTTCTCTTTGTTGATATGATGAATGCTATTTTAAATACTGCGCATCACCTCTGCACCATATGCCTCCTTTAGGGGTGCAAAGCAGCCAACATCAAGTAGCTGTAGTTTATCAGATGAATGGGAAGGCATATATAAAGGGATGATTTGATGATTCTTATAAAATAGGTCAAACTCTGCGGATTCGTGGCTAGCATGGCCATCAAGAATCAGAAGCTGATATTTTCCCAGTGTACGCGACGCAGTATGCTTCTCAAAGACTTTTTCTAACCATGATAAGCCAAGCCCATTATTAGTCCATCCATTATCGCTCACACCAATCAGCCAGTCAGGGTCTATATCTTGATACCATTGAGACTGATGGACCTTGCCAGAGAAGATGATCATGGGGGGCAGAGGCCACCCAGAAGCATTGATACATTCAATGATAGTAACCCATTCGCAATTCCCTGGCTGTACAGCTCATACGCGGCTTGTTCAATGGCGGGATACAGTAATGACCTTTGCTGTATGAGCTACACCCATTTAAAAGCCAGTCTCATCAAAGTTGTAGATATCCTGTTCAAGAATACCATATTTTAATATGGTGTTCTGAACAAGATCAAACCACCAGTTGATAATCTTAGGATTCTCACATTTTGCACGCTGATAATCATACTTGTGGGTATATTTTGATGTAAGATCATCATGTCATTTAATGAAGTTGCTAACCCAGTTCTTTCCAATGCCAGTAGATGGACCTGATTTCTGCTAAGACAGTAGTAAATCTGCCATCTTGCGTACAATATCTTGAGTTAGGGGTAGGCTGCGATCATCCATATCTAGAATCCACTTCTTTAATGAGGCCTCTTCAAGATTGGTAAGCTTCTGATAGTTCACTGGTATATTGCTTCGCGCCTTTCGACCATTAATGTGATGGGCTAGAGTGGAATGTAGGACATCATATGCTGCTGCTGCCGCTTGTACACTTTTAAAATGACCATTTTTATATGCTTTGACTGCAAGAGATATGCGATCTTCTAATCTGATGCTTGAATCTGCTGGATTTGATGCCATATTGGACAAAAGGCTGGATTTGATGATGATTCGGTGGTGGTTGTAAGATTTCAGGGGTTGAGTGTCTCGCTCGGTTGGGTGTCTCGCTCGCTTATGGATTACGTTATTTTATTTAAGTTAGTCAGCAGAATTATGCGTCTTGGCATGGCCTAATTAGGAAAATTATACTAAAATGAAACAACCTGGGTAACCCAACTGGGTAGCCCAGTTGGGTTCTGGGCTGGGCTTGGGCTTAGGCGGGGTGTTCCGGGTTTTACCTGGGCTGGGTTTTGGGCTCAAGGGGGGTGTTCCGGGTTGGGTTTTGCCGAGGTCTAATCACGTGGTACCCTTGCGGCGACTATTCGCCAGCCTCCAAGACGGGGAAGAAATAAAGTATGAATATCAAGTAGTTGTTTTAGATGTGTTACATGCGGGTGATATATCCCTATTTTCGGCTATCATTGATGCATCTCTTTTTGGCTTCTTGATTAGTCCATATGATTGCTGGATGAAGGGATCTGTGGAGGAAAAGTGAAAACCCATACATCTCTAGTTAGTTTGATGGGCTCTGTTAGGAAGGACCACCCTAAGCAAGAATGGAAACACCTGAGTTCAAAGTGAAGTTTACTATTGAATGTCATCGCTACTGAAAGGCTCTTTGTCTCATTTCCTAAATAAGTCGCGAGCTAACGAAGCGTCAGGCTTACAGTGACTTAAACAAGTATGGTACTTGACCTAAAGAATCTGATATAGCATTAGAATCTAGAGGGTAGGTTAGAGTTGCATTTAATCTGAGTTTAGGTAGGATCTTTATAAAATTAAATTAACCTTAAGATATATGTTTGTCCTTTTCTAGGATTGATAAGGAAGAGAATGCGACTGGGCCCTCAGTCCTTCTATGCATTGCGCCGCGCAAAGCCGAGCCACTTCTCAGCTTGAAGGCTTGAAAGGACCTCCGCCAATCCACCATCACTGGGTCTTTCTTGCGCCCAGGGCATTCAGTTCCTGTTCGATGCCAGTCCAGGCACTCGTCCTCACGGTGCACGATAGCCACCAGTTCCCACTTGCATCCTTGCCAATGATGGGCCCCACGTTTCGCAAAGAAAGGCCACCCGAATGATGGGTAGGGATCACGCATGATGGCCTGCCCAGCGGATGCACACGGTCATGGAGCGGAATGCCCGGTGCAAGAACCGCAGACGAGAAGTCCACTTCAAAGAACCGACCTCGGTGCCAGTTACTGCAGCAGACGAGAAGGGAGGTAGGTTCGCCGAACACCGGTGGATGTTTCTCAGATGCGGATTTGTCAAAAGCAAAGAACGCTTCGATCTGGGGTAGAGTGCGTTGTTGGACGAGCGAGCGGCGGATGTGGGAGGCCGTGAAGCTGACTGGTTCGCGAAGAATCTGCTGGGTGCGAAGAAATGTGATTGCTGGAAGGGCAGCGTTCGTGATAAAGGCTGTGTTTGTGGATGATGATTCCTGGAGGGCGGTCGAACGGATGTCGAACACGTTCAAGAGGGACACCAAGCGGTGGGGGGAGGGATTTAGGGCCTTAATTAAGGCCTTGAGCCACCATGCTAAAAGTACGTCACTTTCACTAAGGAAGGGAGCAGGCCCTTCCTTGTTTTGCTGGGCTAGCTCGTGCATTGCCTGCTCCCGCATCTCATTGACATATCGTCCTGGGATGCAGATTACGCGTTCATTGTGGCCACGGTGCCAGACGAGCTCGAAGAGGTAGCTGGCAATGAAACCTAAGAGGCGGACCCCGGTTAGCAGAAAGGAGCTGTTCACGTAGGTGTTGGCCGGGGTTCTGTCGGTAAAGCGCGCCGCCGGATCTTCGCCGACCTGCTGAAAGGTTGGGACCTGGTCTTCTCGTCCATTCATGACAGCAGTCCACGCCTTGAGAAAACTTGAAAGGCCCATAGCGTCCATGAGAGTGTGCATGAATGTTACGGTCAGCAAGGTCGCATCGCCGAACGACACCACATCAATGACAAGTTGCGGTCGATCTGAATATAGCCAGTCCTCGATCCTCGTGGGGCAATCCGCAGACAGACATACAGATGCGAGATCTGCGGGGTCGCCAAGGAGTGATGGCTGGCCAGTTGCTTGGGGGAAACTAGCAGCTAAAGGATGCTTGTTGATGCCCATAGGGTGCTTAACGACGGTGTAGTTAAAGCCAGGCCGGTCTGCATCATACTGCGCTGGTATGTGGTATTCTAGTTTTCCATCATCCTAACGTATGTGAGTTGCGAGCGAACATAGTATGTGAGTAATATCAATACACACCTTCTTGCGAAGTCGCGCTCCTAGTGTCCGCCAGCCATCCAACTCCAAGAGATGCTCCAACGACTGGCGGAGGACCTCTGTGTCAAGGACGTCGTCGAATCGGTAAGTAACATGCAGGCAACAAGCGCGCATGCGATGTTGGTCATCCCATGCTGGGATCGGTAGTACTGTGTCCGTGGGATTCCTAGGCGGCGGAAGCGCCTTCCCCCCAAAAAAGCCCATTTTCGCACGAATTAGACAAGGGCTTTCCTGTACAACGTTGTCGCTTGATCGGTGTAGGTGGCAGATGAATCAATGATGATATCTATACTATGAAAACCTCGCCAAAACCCGCCGTGAGCTCAAAGTCGGGCTCAAAACCCGAGCCCGCAAAACCCGAGGATGGGGCATTTACTGCGGCGGACTACCCTCTTTTTCTGGCTAAGCTGGTAAACAACATGTATACTAAGATATCAATAATGAACACTTGGAGAGATATTGAATGCTGATGTAGTAGTGATATCAAATAGTAGTATACTTGGATTTATTTTTCAACATGCAGTACATCTGATGGGAAGCCCACGTCATTCCATATCAGGATAAATATTTTTGTTAGCTAACCGTCGTCCATAGAGCAGTGGTAGAGATTAGGTTCAACGGCTGACGGAGCGGCCTTTCTGCCTTGCAGTGTGTCAACAACATTTGCAATACCATTATGATCATACAGAAGGTAATCCAGGCTAATTTCTCTCTGGCAGAAACGTTAAGCTTCTCCCCAGTTAATTTCTGATGTGCCAGCTTAGCTCCATCTTTCATTTCTAATCAGGAGAGTTAGGTCGGGAGAAAATGATACAAACACTGATTACGTATTTATATATACCTAGTGGTACGGTTCTCTTCTGTTCTTTTGAAGAGCCCAAGTTGTGCAACTGACAATAGCAGTCATCGCTTTGGCAGTCCGAGCGAAGTGTCCTTGGAAATTCGTCTTTGACATCTATTCTAAAAGCATAGGCGGTGGTCTTTTGTGCACTAGACTTGTGCGCTTGTTTTGTTTTCAATTACTTTAGTGGCTAGTCAGTTGACCTTCTGCCAGAACCATTATTCAACCCATGCTTTATTCGCGATTTCAACACCCTGGCATGTGATCACGACCTGCAGGCTTGAGACGCCGGCTACAAAGGCCACATATGGCTTCAAATATAGAAAAATAACTTTGGCAACCAGAGAAAAAGCTATTTTCAACTCCACCCACTCTGGATAGCATTGCTACTCTTCTCGCTGCCCTCTGCATCATCATTGAGCCTGGTGCCTCCTTTTTCCATTTCTACAAGGATATCTAGCGAAGACATCTATTCATTTGGTTGTGTGTCCCACTATCGGATGGGGATCTGTCCGTCTGTCCTTCGCAACACTCTTGATAAGGGATTTGGATAGGCTCCAAATGGAGAACACTCACAGTCCCAGTGTGGTATGGAGGTGGTGCAGGTGGTACATTATTGCGGACTGTGATGGATAATGCAATTTTGCACTCTGCAACGGGTATATTGAGAGAACTTGTCATAAACACCTGATCTTGTGTCTTGACTTTGGACAGAAGTCACCAGTAAGACAACACTCGGGGATCAGGGATGTTCCCAGCTCTCTGGAGATAATTTAACACCGCGACCTCGTTTGTAATAACCCTTTAGAGCCCATTGGCTGTCTCTGGTGATCTAAAAACCCATTCCACTCCATCATCAAAGGTCATGAAAATGACATGCTTTAAGCTACTGCTCTTTAGACACTGAGATTCATTATATAAATATGCCTTCTTGCAAATGCTCTAGGCAATTAACAGGAATCTAGTAATATTGAATGTAGTACTCATACAAGACTGCTTCAACACCACAGTGAGATATAAGGGTCCATCCTTTACGACATGTACATCGACACGAAACCCAAGAGATACAATGTCAGGGTTGACTTCAAAGGGTCCGACACAAATACCAGGATCAAACATAGACAGAAGAAGAACCAGAAGAGTGGCAATAATAGCCAGGTGAGGTCTGAGAGCCACAAGCGATCGATAAATGACTTCCATATTCGCTTAAGCACAAAAGATCTTGATGAAATCTAACCATAGAGGTGTTCCAATCAGTCATGGCAACATTTCGAACCTCAATACTTCTGAAGCTTATTGGCTCAGGGAATCATCCAACTCAGTGTTCTGTACGCACTTGATTTTGCATGTCCAAAAGAGAGGATGGAGTAAGTAAGGAAAGTGCAAGCCTTTTCAAGAAAATCAAGAACCCCGTTGGCTTGAATCAACGGGGCCTCGAGAGCATGTATGGTCTTTCAACGGTCTGGGATTGGCCCTTGCGACCTAACCTTGTGTCTCCGTTCTCGGATATAGGTTGCCAACCTCGAAGAAGCGGCGATTATGTTCTTGTACGGTGCGTTTCTCGAATGGAGGTGGAAGAAAAAGGCGAGCGACAGAATCTCATCAATGGATCACAGAGTCTAGTCTTTGAACGTTACTGGCCAAGGTATCATAGAGATCGTCGAGTCCTTATGAGTGGAAGAAGCATCGAACAATGAGCTAGGATGTCACTGCCATGGCAGTGCCAATACCGCTAGGCATGTATTCCTTAGTCTAGGGATTCCGTGTCCATAGTCATAGTGGTATAATACTTTGACCAACGAACCCTATCGCTATTTTCTCTGGGTATGATCTCGGTACTTTTGCAAAAATTCTTCCACCTTGACCGGCTTGACTTGCACACCTCATTCAACACCCCCCGGCACCACTAAACTGTCTCTCGCACAGGCCATGGCTATCTGGCAGTCCATATGGCTTGATGTAGTCTTTGTCCGGAAGCTGCTTTAATCTTTCTTCTAGCTGCTGCATTATTACCCACTGTACCTTAACCTTCTTGCTGGTATACTCCTCGCAAAGTTAAACTAATTAATCAAAGCTGAGGGTATTACCCTTCCTCCTTATTTCTTCATCTCCGACGTAGCAACCAGGAAGTTGGCCATGTCCCGAATATTTGTTAACATGAGGGTCAGTGACGATCCATCTTATCTCGTGGGGATAACCATATATGCTAGCTAGCATCTAAGTGTATGAGGAACACTCCCTTGTTAAACCTAGCATGTGCTCCCTTCTCTTTCTCACCTCCGACCTTGATCCCCAGGCAATTCATGAACATACCGCATGGGAAACGCGCTGTATTAATTAGTCCTTCATCAACCTTGGCCTTGACTGCCTCCTAGTCTATTTTCTTCAGCATTAGCAGGTCAACCTACGCCTCTGCCCCCCACAAAGGGCAAAGTTGGACGATGCAGACCGCCGACAGCCCACCTCTATGGCGGCGTTGAGAAAGTTGAGCTGGTAGGTGATGCTTTCTAGGCTGGGTATGAGTACAACACTGAGGACAGTGTCGACATCCTTAAGTGCAGTGACAAGAGGTGTATGGGATGAATCATCAACATAGCAGGGCTTCAGTGCTTAGATGTGAAAGCTTAGGACTGCTAGTTTGCTGCTACAGGATGACCGGGGTCCAGTGGGAGTTAGAGAGGGGCGAGAATAGATGCGCCCCGGGTTGGGCTGGATCTTCCTGCGATGGCTACTTTGGGCATTTTACTTGGAACGCTCGATTATGACAGATGAGAAGAATGCTGGTGCTTTTGATGGTGGATACGATGAATATGTATGTCCTTCGAGGAGGATGATGATTCAAGCCGACAAGCAAAACGAGGTTGATGTCATTGGCTGCATGAGATTGCCAATGACATTCAATCTACTAGTCAAGCATTGAAACAAGAGTTGTTTAAAGTCATGGAAGTCTTTTTCAATATTCCGTACGTTTACTCGAGCAAATGCTAACTATTCAAGAGATGACCAAAGTGTAAACATTGACTATAACCCAATTCATTATTCAACCATGAACAGGCTATCTGAGGCATATAATCAATCGGCACAATCGGCTTCAATCATTATCCTGCAAGGATCAACTTGTCTCCAAATAATCCTCTGTCCGCATCAACCTAAACCCCTAAGTCCGATGACCCAAAATCCGTCTCGGTATATAGCGCGGCTGAGCCCCCATCATCCACATCACCACCAAGAATACCGCCAAGCTATCGCTCACCCCACAGAGTATACAATGCACATCTTCATAACCGGCGCAACAGGCTTCATCGGCCGCGTCGTCACCGAACTTGCTATCCAACAAGGCCACACTGTTCACGGCCTCTCCCGCAGCCCCCAACGCGACGAGATTCTCACCTCCATCGGGGCCGTCCCCATCCGCGGCGACCTAGCCACACACAACATTCTTCGCGAACAATCCGCAAAAGCAGACGCCACCTTCCACCTCGCCTTCGACCACGACTTCAGCAAATCCTACGACCAAATCATCAAGCTCGACTCTGAGGCCGTCGACGCCCTCGCCGCCCCGCTAGTCGGAACCTCCAAACCCCTCATCGTCGCGAGCGGGATACTCACCGTGCGCCCAGACCAAGGTGACTGCGTCGTCAACGAGTCAGCGCCCTATACCAAAAACACCAGGGTCAGGCGGCATGTGTGCGAGAAGCATACGCTGTCGTGGGCGGAGAGAGGTGTGCGGGTTAATGTTGTCCGCTTGCCGCCGTATGTGTACGGCCGGGCGAACGAGACGGGGTTCGCAGCAAGAATGATCAATATGGCTGTTGAGAATGGGGTGAGCGGGTATATTGCGTCTGTAAAAGATGGGTGCGTGACCAGTGTGTATGTGGACGATGCAGCGGCGTTGTTCTTGCTGCTGGCATCAGATAAGACGGTTAAAGCCGGAGAAATATTTCATGGGACGGGCGACTGGGATACGACGTATGGGATGCTGGCCGGAGCTATTGGGAGGGCGGTTGGGGTCCCGGTCAGGGAATTTGAGAGGGAGGAGGCGGAGGAGAGGTGGGGGGTTTTCCTGTCAAGCTTCTTTGGGCTGAAGATTCGGGCTTCGAATGGGAAGGCTGTCGAGAAGTTGGGGTGGAAGCCGTCGGGGCCGAGCTTGGTGGAGGAGTTGGAAACGGGGAGTTATCGGCAGGTAGTGGAGAGGTTTAAGCAGATGAAGGACTAGCAATTTGATATCTCATGACTCTATTAGAAAGCACATGCAACGATTCCTAGAATCTGAATCACTTGCAAACCCTAATGTCTATATCTTTCAAGGCCGCAAACCAGAGATCCCCAGCTTTAAAGCAATTCGAAGGACAAAAGGATTGCCCATCTCACGTCCCTTCTCCAAGGGGTATACGAGGAGAGATGCCCGCTTAGCAAGTTGTCTCTTGTTGTGAAGCAGCTGCGCTAATTGTGCGATCTGTGAGGCATAGGTGTAACCCTGAACCACTGCCGGGGTCTGCGTGCCCCCAATGAGCCAATCCTCATCAGTTTCACACTTGAGGACGGAAAAACAGTGGGCATCTGCTTCATGCACCTCGCCCTAGGACCAGCTGGTGCTCCTCTTCAATTCCGCAAGCAGATTTTTCGACGCGGATATCATGCTTGTAATGCACCTTGGCGGATGCTTGAGGTCGATGGACATCATGCGCATGGGCCAACTTAAAAAACGGATAGTCGACGACGAGTCGGGTTTCCAAAGGAACAGTAAATAAGTATTAATCGACGCCATTTGTGTACCTTTGTTTCCTTGGATGAACGCTTTGCCCGGGGTCGTCTTCACCAGAGGTGCGCAAACGAACAAGGTTGATAGAGGGCTTTATGCGCAGATCATAAAAGACATGCAAGGCGCTGCGGAACACCCAAGTGAACAGTCGAGGGAAAGGAAGATGCAAAATATTCGGATTTTTCGAATTTGGGCGTTTGTCTGTAAATGATATCAGAAGCTTCCAAGTCCTTGAATGATATCTCATCGGGCGAGATCTCAAAATTGGTCACGTCATCTATAAATAAATATAGAAGCAAGTACAACCTAGTACCACTAAGCCATACGCCATACTTTCGGAGCAGATCAACATCTCCATGTGACGAGGCTCTCTCGCACCCTCATTGGAAAAGCCACCGTCGAGAGCTCGCTGCAAAAACTGGAGAGGAGTTGCCCTGAAGGGATTGAAAAAGCACATTTAGGATTCGTATGTATTCTATAATGTAGGCTTTCCTTTATAGGCTATATATATTAGCTAATGGTTATAAGACCATATTATCTACAACCTAATTCAATAGCATTATTCTCACTAAGGAAGAAGGCAAGAATACTACTTAAGTGCCAGGAATAAGAAGGCAGTATTACTACAGAACTATGTAGTTTTCTAATCATTAGTTAGACTGTTAAAGAGATAGCCTTCTAGTTTATCTTACTAACCATGCACTCCTGTCAATAAGAAGATCTACAGGATTAGACGACTTAAACACTTATAACAGGACAGCCAATTTCTTGTCAGCTACTGGAGGAATCTATATCTAAGGATAAAATCTGCTAAAAGACCTAGAAATAGGAGACGTTTGTGACGGCTTCTCCATAGTATTTCTGACTATTGCCGCACCGCTTGAGGAAGTGGGCGTTCTTCTCAAATTGCGGATGCCGATGTAGTCCATAGTAGGCATGGTTGTAGAGTCAAGCCTTTTCTGGATATAGGGTGGTGAGTTACGGTTATTTCCAACAGCGACTATGAGTATTGGTATATGCGCCACTGGTCCTTGTACTCTGAGCTGCCTCACTACACTGTCATGCAGATTCGTGTACTAAGAGATACCAGACTGGATTAGAATTGAGAAACACACAAATTGCAGGAAACAGGGCCTTTGCTCTGGTGGGATGGTTCGAAGACGAATCCAACATGAGGCTCATCAGTTGGAAAAGTATTGCTGACGGAATCAACGTGCTGAGGTGCTAGTGTGCTTAAGTGCTTGCCATATAAGAAAGGTCATCAACAACAACGCTCTGTCCAAGCCTGATGCATTAAGCACGTCTGAATATGCTAACACTCCACCAGCCGCTGCTGGCTTACTCAAATCTACTCCGTCGCTGTCCATTCAACTCCACCTGGACGGAAGCAAAGCGTCGATAAACCTGCGGAATAAAGTACGCGGTGATGTCCAGCTCCTCCTTCTTGACTGCAACCGAGTAGAAGGCTTGGGCACCCACGCGCGTCTCCAGCTCCTCAGCCGGCACGATGTCGCGGAGGACGTTCAGGTAAGCCCTCGGATTGTGGTGTCCCTGGCCGTGACGCTCCAGGAAGCCAATCACTGTCTCCGCTGCAGCCAGATCACTCTTGGCATGCTTGCGCACGTTAATGAACGCTTTGACATCAGGAAGTGCAAGACGCGGCTGGATATCGTAATAGAAGCCTACACCGTGGTGGCCCGATGGGCCCTCCTGCCCCTGGTCTGTTGGCACCTGCTCTGACGTGGGGAAATCAGACGGCAGTCCATTCAGCTCATACCACAGCTCCCGCAGCTTGTCAAGGACCTCCGTCGACAAGGGCCGGCGGCCTCCGATGGTCATGACGGTTGCAATGTGATCGAAGGAAGTGTTGTTCGTCGCGACGTAGAATTTCACCCTCGAGTCTTGTACCTTGCAGCAGTCAATGCCGGTTGTTCCGCGAGGACTAAGCTGGCGCCCGTCGGGATGGTTGCTCAGAAAGTCTTTCACTAGATTCAGACTGTCAAGACACACGTCGTCGCCGTACGCCTCACGCATCGCTTTTGGAATGATGGTACTGAGGAGCTGGCTGATCTGTTCGGGAATTCGGGGATACAGGTACATCTTGATCTCGATGGCGTCCGAGTCGGGCGAAAGCTCCACGCCAGTCAGCACCGACGGACCGGCGTACTTCTCCCGGTCGGCCTTGTCGGAAAACCGTGACACGAGATGTGGCTCAAACGTCCAAAAGAGCGACAGATCAAGATTCGGCAGAGTGGTGGTGAGGTCTTGCAGAAACGCCCTGGTCGCGACGTCATTATTCGGGTCGGCCGCAGTCCCCGTCAGAGGGCCCAGAGGCTCGATGTAGTTGCGGATATAGGGCTTTCTGTCCGCCGTGCCAAAACGCCAGCTGTAGCTGATGGGAGCACCGTCTCCCGCACTTGCAGCCACTCGGCTCCTGTACCACGGTTCGGCCGACTGGGGCTGAGGACCGAAGGTTGGGACTACCTTGAAGCGATGGAAGAGTAGGCATTCCACCTGGCGATGCTCGGGATAGCCCGCCTCGAGCATCATACGGGCAAGGTGTCGGCCCGTCAGTTTCCACCAGAACTGCTCGTCAGCAGTCCCCACAGGGAGGGAACGGCAAAGGGCATCGAAAATGGGCAGTGGCTCGGCGTTACCTGGGGATGTGCCACGGCTTTTGCCATTTAGCTGAAGAGGAGACATGCTGGGTAACTCTGCGGGGATATGTATGACGCCGGTGGATGGCGAATTCAGCCTTTAATGATCGCTTTAAGAGCTCTCGGTCTCCAAATAAAGTCTGTTGCGAGATGTAGTATCTGTGGGCCTACAGGGGTTGGGTTAGATCCTTCGCCGGGTTATATTATTCCTTATCAGTGTCGGATTTTGCAAAAGGGCGCCGTTTCCGAATATTGTTCGGCCTTTGCGGTTTAATCATGGCCAATACGAGGCGGATTCTAGGAATCAGGCAAAAGCGTTCGTTGCGCGTTTTACAATCTCTCGGATTTTGCATATCTCGGATTTTAACCGAGTCGACTCCAGCACGAGTGGGATGATGCCTATTTGCAGATCAGTTATTATTGTGCCTCAAGGGGCCGTAAAACCGCCCATATCTGGCTTGCAATTCCTGCAGGAGGGCATTGATCGGCACTCAACATCAACCTCTTTCGAAAAACAATCATGGCGACACCTCGTGGACAGACAGTATGGTTCGGGAATGAATTCCCCAACGATGACCTGAAGGACTTGTTCCGGCGATTGCACCAACACAGCAAGGACCGGCGGTTCAGGCTGCTGTCGGTCTTTCTCGATGAATCCACGGCGATTCTCAAAGAAGAGGTGGCCAACTTGCCTCAACAGCTTCAGGAGCTGGTGCCTCACTTCGACACGGCCTGCACGCTCCCCGAAGTCGACTTTCGCCAGG
This sequence comes from Aspergillus fischeri NRRL 181, assembly GCF_000149645.3. Taxonomy (NCBI): domain Eukaryota; kingdom Fungi; phylum Ascomycota; class Eurotiomycetes; order Eurotiales; family Aspergillaceae; genus Aspergillus; species Aspergillus fischeri. Next base: position 77,233 of record NW_001509766.1, read on the forward strand.
GCCCTCTAGGAGCTGCTATGGAGAGCGCGTTACTTACGATACTCGAACTTGGCATGCTCATTGGGTATTTATTTTCCTCCTCCTGTGACTCCTGGACTGTATTGACCTAACGAACTGTGTAGGAACTACGAGGCTGAGGACATTGAATGGGACCTCGATCCATCCCAGACCATTCTCGCGGGCTTGAGCATCGGCATCATCGCCGGCGCTGCCGTGGCTCTATCCAGCAGCCTGGCAGATGTAGCCAAGGTCGGCGCCGAAAGTGTTCGCGTCTCCTTCCGCCTGGGGGTGTATGTCGCCGACATCTCGACGAAGCTCGAAGCGCCCCAGTCAGATGGAACGCTTCAGAGTTGGGCGCATGTCGTCACGGGGATGTCGCACGAAGCAGTTCAAGAAGAGCTTTCTCAGTTCAATGCAGTCACGCAGAACCCGGAAATCACAAAGGTCTTTGTCAGTGCTGCGGACAAGACGTCCGTAAGTGTGACTGGGCCACCATCACGCATCAAAGCCGCCTTTCAACACTCGCCCAGCTTGCGATACTCCAAGTCGTTACCGCTGCCCGTGTACGATGGTCTCTGCCACGCGCCGCATCTATACAGTCAGGATGATATCGAGATCGTTATAAACAGCGCCAAGTCTGTGATCCCAACTTCCCGGCCGGTGCGACTCCCCTTGATCTCCTCCCAGACTGGCAAACCATTCGAGGCCAAGACAGCCGGTGAGCTCTTCCTGGAGATTGGCACCGAGCTGCTGACCGGCACAATCTACCTGGACAACGTTACGGCCGGTATCCTTGAGCACGTCAAGCTTAAGGAGCCGACAGGAAACTATCAAATTATCTCCTTCCGCATGTCACAGGTTCTGAATGGAATTCAGGCAGCCATCGAGACCGACTTCCCTGCGCTGGGGCGGGCCCGGCGCGATTTGGTGTCCTGGGTTCACGGAGACTATGGTGCCCGCCGCCCCTCTTCCTACGCGGCCTCAAAGCTCGCCATCGTTGGTATGGCTTGCCGGCTACCTGGAGGCGCCAATGACCCCGAGCTGTTTTGGGAGCTGCTCGAGCAGGGACGCGACACCCTCACTACAGTGCCGCCGGACCGATTCGACCTGAACACACACTATGACCCTACAGGAAAGACGGAGAATGCGACTCAGACTCCGTTTGGAAATTTCATTGATCGGCCAGGCTACTTTGATGCCGGGTTCTTCAATATGTCCCCGCGTGAGGTAAACTCATCTAACAACCCCGGCTTCCTCCTGCAACGATACTAACAATGAACTAGGCCGAGCAAACGGACCCTATGCACCGGCTTGCCCTTGTCACAGCATATGAGGCCATGGAAATGGCAGGCCTGGTCCCCGGCCGCACCCCGTCCACCCGGCCAAACCGCATCGGCACATTCTACGGACAAGCGAGCGACGACTGGCGGGAACTGAACGCCTCCCAGAACATCAGCACGTATGCGGTGCCTGGTGGCGAGCGCGCCTTTGCCAATGGGCGAATCAACTACTTCTTCAAGTTTTCCGGGCCTTCCTACAACATTGACACCGCCTGTTCGAGTGGCCTGGCCGCAGTGCAGGCAGCCTGCTCGGCACTGTGGGCCGGCGAGGCGGATACGGTCATTGCTGGAGGGCTGAACATTATCACCGACCCGGACAACTACGCCGGTCTTGGGAACGGCCATTTCCTCTCGAAGACGGGACAATGCAAGGTTTGGGATAAGGACGCCGACGGATATTGCCGCGCAGATGGAATCGGGTCGGTCGTTATCAAGCGGCTGGAAGATGCCGAGGCGGACAACGACAACATCCTGGCTGTGGTTCTGGGTGCTCGCACGAACCACTCCGCTGAGGCTGTGTCGATCACACACCCTCATGCTGGAGCGCAAAAGGCCAATTACCGCCAGGTGCTACACCAAGCTGGCGTCAACCCCCTCGATGTGAGCTATGTCGAGCTTCACGGCACTGGCACCCAGGCTGGTGATGCGGTGGAGTCCGAATCGGTGTCCGATGTCTTTGCGCCCTCTATGCCTCGCCGTCGACCCGATCAGCGCCTGTATCTGGGCGCAGTGAAGAGTAACATCGGACATGGTGAGGCAGCGGCGGGCATCGCTTCCCTGCTCAAGGCGCTCCTGGTGTACCAAAAGAACATGATTCCCAAGCACATCGGCATCAAAACCGAGATCAACCCTATCATCCCCAAGGACCTCGACCGACGCCATGTGGGTTTGGCCATGTCGAACACCCCCTGGCCACGGCCTGCCGGGAAAAAGCGTCTTGCGGTCGTGAACTCGTTTGGAGCGCACGGCGGCAACACCACCGTGCTCCTGGAAGACGCCCCGGAGAGAGTGAAGGTTTCAACTCAGGACGACCGCACAACTCATCCAGTAGTCATCTCCGCAAAGAGCAAGAAGTCCCTGCAGGCGAATATCGAGAAACTGCTGTCGTGGTTAGATCAGAACCCCGACGCGGACCTTGCGGACCTTTCGTACACCCTCTGCGCGCGGCGGATGCACCACAGCATGCGGTTTGGGGCCGCAGCCTCCGACATTGCGGCTCTACAGAAGACTCTCCGCTCCTGGCTGGACAGTCCCAAAGCGTCTACCGAGCTGCGGGCCATCCCGAACGACGCGCCCTCCGTGGTGCTGACGTTCACTGGTCAGGGCGCCTACTACAGCGGCATGGGCCGGGAGCTCTTCGCGGAGTTCTCGTATTTCCGTACGCAAGTACTCCAGCTTGACCAGATTGCACAGCGGCTGGGATTCCCGTCCGTTGTCCCCGTCATCGACGGTAGCATTGACGATGGGCCCGCGTCGCCCATTCTTACACAGCTTAGTGTTGTGGTGCTGGAAATTGCCTTGGCACGCTTCTGGTCGCACCTAGGCATTCGCATCAGCGCTGTCGTTGGGCACAGTCTTGGTGAATACGCTGCATTCGCTGTTGCCGGCGTCATCTCCGCTGCGGATGCTCTTTACCTCGTTGGACGGCGCGCACAGCTGACCGAGGAACGATGCACTCAGGGCAGCCACTCGATGCTGTCCGTTCGCGCGTCCGAGGATGATATTGAAGAGCTTATTGCAGGCAGTCCCGACACTGCTGAAATAGCCTACGAAGTCTGCTGTCGCAACACTCCACAAGATACCGTCATCGGCGGCACTAAAGAGTCCATCGATAGAATCCGCCAGGCCCTTGAGGCAAACAGTATCAAATGCACGCAGCTGGATGTGCCATTCGCTTTCCACACCGCGCAAATGGACCCCATCTTGGACTCGCTGGAGACGTTAGCGACGCCGATCGCGTTCAAGGCTCCCAGCATCCCCGTGCTGTCCCCCTTGCTCGGAAGTGTTGTTTTCGACCGCAAGTCCATCCACGCACAGTACCTGCGCCGTGCGACCCGCGAGGCAGTGGATTTCGTCGCAGCCATTGAAGCCGCTCAGGACTTCGGCCTGGTGGATGCCAAGACGATCTGGATCGATGTCGGGCCGCACCCCATTTGCGCTGGCCTTGTGCGTGGCATAGACAGCTCCGCATCCGTGATCTCCTCATGCCGGCGCAACGAGGACAACTTGGCGACCATGTCCAAGAGCCTGGTTACCCTCCACCTGGCGGGGCTCACGCCCTGCTGGGCGGAATACTTCCGGCCCCGCGAGCGGGAGTACTCGCTGCTGAAATTGCCCACCTACAGCTGGAATGAGACCGACTACTGGATTCCGTACATTGGAACATGGACGTTGGACAAGGCACTGCTCAAGTACGGGGAAAAGAAAGCCCCTCTGTCTCTGGCCATGTCGCGCCCTTCAGCGCTTCGCACCTCGTTGGTTCACCAGATCACCGCTGAGACAGTCGAGGCGACAACGGCCACCCTCCATGTCCTCTCTGACATGCAGCATCCTGATTTCCTGGAGGCTCTACATGGTCATAGGATGAATAACTGCGGCGTTGCAACTTCGGTATGTCATTTATTCTAAACCCTTCGTATTTCCGTCGGTATATATGCCTGCAAGCAATCTTGTGGCTAACTTCTGTACAGTCTATCTGGTCTGACATGGCCTTCACCGTTGGTGAATACCTCTACCGCCGACTCGTTCCCCAGGTCAAAGACGTGCACATGAACCTTTCGGACTTCGAAGTCCTGCATGCCCAGGTCGCCCTCGAGAAGAAAGGGAGCGTCCAGCCGCTTGTGCTCAAGGCACATTTGGACCTGTCGACTAGCTCCATGTCACTTACCTGGTTCAACGCGAGCGCCGAGACGGGCGAGTGCGCCGCTGAATCCTTCGCTACAGGCGTGGTCCGATTCGAGGACCCAGCCGCGTGGACCAGGGAATGGGACCGGCTCTCCCATCTGGTACTAGGCCGAATTGAGGCGCTAGAACAGCGCGCCGCAGAAGGCAAGGCGAGCAAGCTCTCCAAGCCGCTAGCCTATGCGCTCTTTAAGAACGTCGTCGACTACGCGGACCGGTATCGGGGGATGGATCAGGTGGTGCTGCACGAGCACGAGGCCGTCGCGGAGGTGACGCTCGTCGCGGAGCGGCACGGCACCTGGCACACGCCACCACACTGGATTGACAGCGTCTCGCACCTGGCCGGCCTGGTCATGAACGGCAGCGATGCGTCCAATACCAGGGATTACTTCTACGTCACACCCGGATGCTCCAGCTTCCGTCTGCTGAACCCGCTGAAGGCCGGTGGCAAATATCGCAGCTACGTGCGCATGTTCCCACTGCTGGAGGAGGCGAACATGTACGCGGGTGACGTATACATTCTGCAGGGCGAGCAGATTGTGGGCATGGTCGGCCAGATCCGATTCCGTCGCGTGCCACGGCTTCTCATGGACAGGTTCTTCTCGCCCGCTGCGGCTTCCCATGCGGAAAAGCAGCTGCAGGAGACCGCTCCCAGCGCTACCAGCGTGAAGAAGAGCACTCCTCCTGCTGCTGAGGCCCCTGCCTCAGTCCCAGCGCTCCTGAGCAACCCAGTCGCAATCCCATTCCCCGCCGCCAGCAAGAGCGAAGTCTCCACACCCCCGCTCACCCCTCCCTCCCAGCAAGAGTCCCCCGGCGAATCCGCCGTCATAACGCCGGCCACGTCGGACCGGGGCGACCCGGTAGACGCAGGCGTGGTGGGCCAGTGCCTGCAGGTGATGGCTCGTGAGACGGGGCTAGAAGTCGACGCATTGACGCCGGACGCAAGCTTCGTGCAGCTCGGTATCGACTCGCTCATGTCGCTTGTGTTGTCAGAGAAGTTCCGTGCCGAACTGGGGATTGAGATTAAAAGCTCGCTGTTCCTGGAGTGTCCGACTATCGGGGAAATGACGGCATGGTTGGAAGAGTATTGTTAATAGATCCTCCTTTGCCTATACATATGGGAATTCGTCTTAGTTATTTGTCAATCAATCTACAGCTAACATCTACTCAATTCCTCTAATCCCTGAAAATAATAAATTATCTATAAAATCAAATGGATATCTACTACTCCGTACAGTCGTTTTCATTCTCCATGAGATACACCTGGAATTTTTCAGCCTTCAGTGAGCTTTATGTAGAACTTCCCACCAGTTTACAAGCTTGATCCTATATTTGAGTGTATTTGAGTGTAAAATAGGCAAGTCGCAAGGTCTGTATAGAAATTTAGATCATCAAGCCAATAAGGATCATTCTGTATAATTCTGTTTATGTAGCTAGCTAAGCACCTATCTCGCCCACACTTTCCAGAATCCGTCCCCTGACCCATCATCATGCCAAATTTAGTTGTTCTTCGTGCCTTGCCTGATGAGCATATTAAAAGCAATAGTTATAGAGTCCCTTGCAAACTTCTATTCACTAAAATCCGGCGCCAAAACCCGAGTCTCCATGCAAAATCCGACCTTTCTTTCGGGTTTTACTCACAGTCCTGCAGCTCGTTTTCCCCTGCGGCGATACATTGGCCTAAGACCAGAAGATGCAAGCAACTAATAGGCAAAGATCATTTTCAATTTGCCTACCAAGATCACTGGGTAAACTACAATGGCACCCCCACTCCCAATCCTCATCATCGGAGCCGGCATCTCAGGCCTCACAACCGCCCGCCTGCTAACAAATAGCGGCATTCCGAACATCGTCTTCGAAGCATCCAGCCCAGATCGTAGACAAGGCTTCGCCATCAGCCTGCGCGAATGGGGCTACGCGACACTGCTGTCCGCTCTCGGGGACCTGCCGCTACGAAGCTTGACGCGCGGCGTCGCACCAGACAGGGAAATCGGCGGCTCGGGCTGGATCGACCAGGCTGTATGGGATAACGGGACCGCAAAGAAACTATTTGTGCCGGACGCGAACTCGTCGACAAAGGAGCAGATTGTCCGTGCGAACCGGAATGCGTTGCGCAGGTGGATTGCCGACTGTGGGGAGGAGGAGCTGGATGTGCGGTACGGACATCGGCTGAAGAGGGTGGAGGGGAGCTTGGGGGATGTGCAGGTCGAGTTTGAGAACGGGGCGTTCTATCGGGGGTTGATGGTGGTTGCTGCGGACGGGGTGAACTCGACTGGTAGGAACTGCTCCTCCAGAATTGTAGGACTAAACTGACAATAGGTGTATAGTTCGATCGCAGGTCCTCGCGGATGTCCAACCCGAGATTGTCCCTGCGGTACTCTATCATGGCGAGTTCCAGCTGCCCAGGGCTGACTTCGACCGGCTATTCCGGCCACACACTGGAGAGTCCAACATCCTCGCGGGTGTCGGCGATGGCTTCAACACGCCGTTCGCCGTCTGCAACATGACCAAGACGCATGTCCACATGGACTGGTCGTACTCGCGGCCGGCCTGGGGCAGCGGAGAGAACGACCCGCTGTACCGGCCCAATCTCGCCTCCGAGGAAGCGAAGCGGATCCCCCCAGCGCTGGTGGAGGAGCTTGCGTCGCGCGATCTGGCCGAGCCGTGGAGTCTGTTTCTCAATGGCGAGGCTATCCAACATCACCGGGTGTTTCACTGGGCCGTCCGGTGCGTCTCTGTGACGCAAGAGGACATGCAGCGTGCTGTAGGGCGGGGCATCGCCTTTGTCGGCGACTCGTGGCATGCGATGCCCATATTTGGCGGGGAGGGAGGAAACCATGCACTGGCGGATGGTGTCGAGCTGGCTGCTGCTGTTGCGGCCGGTGTGGCGGGCGATTTAGGCGTGGCGATTGGGAATTACTATGACCGAGCATGGAAAAGATCACAGGACGCGGTACGACGGTCCAAACAGCGGTTCTATGCGCTGCACCGGCCGATGGCTCAGTGGCGGGAGCTTTCGCAGAAGAAGCCCGTGTGACTTTGAACGGTTTGCACTACTGGATAAGAATGCCATGGTTCCACTGATGTTGAGGCCACCTAACCACTCTCTGGAAGCAGGCGGGAGACTGTCTTGCCCTTGGTCTGTATTCGGCTAATCAATATTTAGCGTAATGCCAGGATTAGTGAGGAGGAACCTAGTAAGACTACGGGTATCTGGCCCGGTCTCAAAGCGCCATCGAACCAGGGCTGGTTGAAGATACAATTGGTTGCTCCATATCGTTGTATAATAGATTACCGGCAGTGGAATCCCAAGGACAATGCAACACAAAAGAACAGTAAATTGTGCACGATCGATGCCTTACGAACCCATGATCTCGATCATCATACTCATTGCAGACTTGAACGTAGTAATAGGGATCGCTTTGGCCATAGTTCTCTTAGAACGGAGGTGTAACCTAACCCTGAAACCTAGTACATGTTAGTCCTGGTTGAATATTTATAGAGACCAACCTTGGACCAGTGCTTGAGACATGACTGGATACCCCTTTCTTGACACCTATGGCTCCCGATTCCCAGAAAAGCTACATTCAACGAAGCGTGCCGATCATGCCATAGGCGGCTAGACTGCTTACCGGGAGTAATCCAAGTGGCCAGTGCAATCGTATGATGAACACGAGGACCCCGCAGCCGACTATTCAGAAAGGGGATATTGCAGTACGAGGCTAGAGCTGTTTTCATATCGAGAGTTGGGATGATTGGCGAGGCAGATGAAATTCTTCACACCCCTTTGCAGCGAGCCTTGACACCTAGGGCTGGGGAATGTGGAGCCGGTGCTGAGAATGAGAGCACTGGCTACCCTCGCGATAATTACGCATGGATGGCAATTGAGGGTAATGAAGATCAAAAGGCCTTGTATCCATCACGATGAGAAACAGACAAGAAAACCGCAGCAAAGGGTTGACTAAGACGGGACGAGACACAGAAGCCCGTGGCTGGGAAGAGTATCTGAAGAAAAATCGTCTTTGAACATAAATAAGGTTACGGAAAATAAGGCCGGACTGAAAATAGGCATAACTTATCACTTCTTTCTCACTGGACGCTACCACAGTCCATGCTCGTATTGGGCAAATGAGTAAATCCGGCCACGTAAACGTAAACCCGAGTAAAAGCCCTCCAATCAGCAGAGAACAAGCTTGATATGTGTCAGATTAGAGACTGAGATAAGAATCTGCGCACCTTGATCACAGTGGTCGACGCCCACACCATCACATGGGCTTGTTCCCGAAAAATGTTTCTCGAGGCTGATATCAGGTCGCTTATTTCAAGTTCCACAACGCTAGCCTGCTTGCATGGTCATCCAGTACCGATTGATATCTGCTCTGCTCTACCTCATTGTGCTGTTAGTATAGTGAGGCTACGAGCATTCCGATGCATCGACTCCTACAACAGAATCCTGCCATGCATCATGCCCGGCCTATCTCATCTTATGTATGCCCACCTTTCACGCAACAGTAAACAACCTGCATCTGCCTGCAACGATGTGATATTCTATCGTAGTCGCTCGGTCATCGTTGTCCGATGCACTGATAGAAGATGTAGGAGTCACCTCTTGCAAGTAAAAAAGCGCTATGCCCACTCCAGTCATTTTAAGAGAAGATACCAGGCAACATCCTTCTAAGGGTCATATATTCAGGCACTTGCAGGGGTTGCGTTACATCGCCAATGGTTTCATCCTCGTGTTCACCTCGTGGTTTTCTCGTGTTTTCCTCGTGTCCTGAGATCTAGACCCTATGCAACTCGGATATAGATTTCGCCACCCTAGCTTGTTCCGAAAATAAGAAATCCAGGAAGCTTTTTTTCGCTTGTCTGGTCAGAAGAAGCATATATAGACACGAAGTCACCGCCAGCCACCGGACCACCATCTGTTATCAAGATGGAGAAAAGTAATCGGCGGAAACGCCCCTCAACCCCCCATCTCAGCTGCGAGCTCTGCCGCGAGCGTAAGATCAAGTGCGACAAGGTCGATCCCTGCACCAACTGCGTCTCGGCAGGCGTGGTCTGTGTTCCTGTCCATCGGCCACGCCTGCCACGAGGTGTCCATGCGCGACGAGCTCGCCCAATGTCCCCAGCGTTCGTGCCCGCACGCGCGCCTACCCCTGTTGCGGGTCCGGTATCTTCCGAGGAAAAGCAGGCAGATGCATCCTCCGGCGCCGTGGGGGCAGTTGACGACGACCTCAGGAAACGCATCCACCGGCTGGAAGCGGTAGTCAACAGCATGCGTGCGGCCATGCAGGACCCATCTCCGGCACCTGTTAGCCAGGTTAGTTGCGCATACCGGTGTATAGTCGGGGGTGCTGACGAGGAACAGTCTGTCTTCAACAATTCATATCCGGCGCCAACAAGCTCATTGGCATGCAGTTCGTCCATTCCAATTCATGTCCAGGAGCAACCACCCTTTACTTCGCACCCTGATTGTTTCTGGACTAGTTTGGTTGGAGAGGTAGGCAATGTCGCATGGGCCAATCTAGACTGGCGCTGGGATGCTAACTGTTTCCCGTGGGTGGTGGATCAGATCGAAGACCATGGTGGCGACGTAGGATCGAGTTCAGAGACGAAATCGGATACCCATAGCCCGCTAGCACCTAATATGTCGAAAATAGGCGACGGCGGGCTCCGTTTCCTTGGCCTGAGTGGAAATAATCCGACTCTTACCTGGACTCCAGTCCTCGAAGACAAAGAAATGACACGCCAGTTATGCCAGATCTACCTCCAGCAAGTCGACCCCATCATTAAAATCCTGCATCGCCCAACTGTCGAGAAGTGGATGTTACACGGGGAGCGGTACCTCGATTATCCGGAGAGGCACGTTGCCGTTGATGCGTTGCGGTCTGCCATTTGCTACGCTGCTGCCGCGAGTTTGACCGACGACCAATGCTCGGCCATATTTCAACGGAGCAGGTCCAGCGGCATTGTGGAGGATTCTCGAAGAGCGTGTGAGGCCGCACTGGAGAGAAGTGGGTTGCTGGTCTCTCCCAGTATCACTGGCCTGCAAGCATTTGTGCTTTATCTCGTAAGTACCGGCTTCTGAACAAGGTTCACGACCAAGAGCAGCACTTTTTTTTACTGACCCTGTGGAAAAGATTGCCAGAAGGTCCGAAGACCGCAGTCAGGCCGCATGGACGCTGACGGCGGTGGCCGTGCGGCTGGCAAAGGCACTCGGCCTCCACCGGGAGCGAGATGAGACATTCTTCAGCCAACAGATGCGCAGGCGGTTGTGGCTCACCATCTCACTGATGGACCTGCAGGCCTCCTTCAGCCAGGCCTCTGAACCGCTCATCAACACTGAAGAGGCCACCTCCACATTCTGTTTGCCCCAGCACATCAACGACTCGGATATGGATCCAACCATGACCCACGAAATCCCAGACAGGGAGGGGCTGTGCGATACCACATTCGCGCTGGTCACATACCACATCCAGCTAGCAGGGCGGGCCCTGAATTTTGGCACCGCGGCATCACCCCAGCACAAGGCGTCTCAACAGCAACACGCGCAGCGCTTTGAGCAGAATGCGCTCCGCCTGTTGCACTTTTGCGACCCCGAATCCTCGCCGTACGCGTGGTTCACCTGGCACGGCACGCAATGCCTTGTCTCTGGCGCTCGGTTGTCCGCTCTCCGGCCGCTCCAGCTCCCGCAACCTAGTAACAGCAGTAGCCAGCCGCCGCCCTCGCCGTCTCCCAGCCCGCAGGAGCACAACCACGAGCTTCTCCGCCTGGCCCTCAACGTCTTGGAGAAGGCACACCTGATGCACACAGATCCCCGCGGCGAGGGATTCCGCTGGTACGTGACGATGCCGTGGCACGCGCTGGCGGTCGCCATCACCGAGTGCTCCCTCTGCCCGGATGTGGCCCGAATCCAGAGCGCGTGGCCAACCATCGAGGCATGTTATCAGCTGCTGCGCCTCAAAGGAGTCGCGGGCCAGGAGGAAGCAATCCAGCGTCCACTGGAGAGATTGATGTGTCGGGCGCGGGACAAGGCGAGCCCTCTTTTGCAGCTCGCAAGGCATAGTCCGACATTCAGCCTCGGTAGCAGTGCTGCGACATCTGCTGCACCCACGCCGCGTTCGCGGGCCAGCAGCGCCCCGAGCGACACCCTCAGCGACCTGTCCTGGCCGACAGCTTTCTCCCATGCTCATTCCCAGCTCGGTGTGGATTTGGCTCCAGTTGGTCCGGTACAGCCGTTGGCCAAACTCGATCTGGATTCGTTGTTGTTACAGTTCGATATTGAAAGCCAGCCGCTGCTTGCTGGTCAGATCCATCCAGTGGACGCGGAGCCATCGTTGCGGACGTGGGAGCAGCTGATGTCGGATATTGATCATGCCGAGTCGAACAAGCTTCTTCCTTAGATGGACTCTGTCCTTCCGTCTCTCTTTGGCCATATACGGTTAGACTGAAGTAGGGATAAGACGATTAGCTATCCGACCGGTTACCATCCGGATTTTAGATTCTCTTGTTTGGGAGGCGGGTTTTCTGTTCCAATAGAGAGGAGACTTTTTCATAGGTCGCCGGTTTCTAGCAGAAATTTATCAACGACAAATCATGTTCTAGGTGCTTCGCATAATATACTGGTCAAATATTGTAAATTTGAGACTATTTCGGTTTAGGAGCCAGGCCCATGATATTCTTCTCATCGTACTACAAACTCATCTACGATAGCTTACCAGGCTCTTTGTGCTCTATGACCAGCCTGGCTGTAGCGCAATTTCTTCCATAATGCTGCCTAGATTCAAGGATATTGCTTATGTTCGTCTCTTTCTCCATCGCAAGGGTTGCCTGCTCCAAGCAAGTCTCGGATTTTGGCGCCTCGGCATCTCTGATGTCGGATTTTAGCATTCAACGCGGAACAACAGCTCGGATTAAAACACAACAAAACCTTTCTGCCAACTCCCTAACCTAAGAAAATCTGTATTCGCTGAGTGAGGAATTTAGAGTACTGTATACTCTGCGGACGGCATACAATGGCCCTCCGCATGCCATTCAACCAGGCCTTCTGGGAAGAGTACCTCTCCGGGCAGGATGCTACCCTCCCTTCTCTTCCCGATACCTCAACCCTCAGCAGCAGAGTAATCCGCATCCTCGGCGGGAATCCAGGTGCCATGCACCTACAAGGAACCAACACCTATCTAGTCGGAACAGGGCCGTCTCGCATCCTGATCGATACCGGACAGGTAGGTACCAACTTGCTATCCAAACCCCCATGAAGCTAATACAGGCAGGGTCTCCCCATCTGGCTCAGCCGCATCGTTGGGGTCCTGCACTCGAACAACATCTCCATCTCACATATTCTCCTCACCCACTGGCATGGTGACCACACAGGCGGCGTCCCCGATTTGATCTCCTACAACCCCACCCTCGGCGAACACGTCTACAAGAACCTCCCTGATGCAGGTCAAAAGCCCATAGAGGATGGACAGATCTTTGCTGTGGAGGGGGCGACTGTCCGCGCAGTCTTCACGCCCGGCCACTCGGTCGACCACATGTGCTTCTTGCTTGAGGAAGAGAACGCCCTGTTCACTGGGGATAATGTGCTGGGGCACGGGTTCAGCGTGGCCCCGGATCTGGGACGGTATATGGAAAGTCTGGAGCTGATGGCGGGCTTGGGCTGTGTGCTTGGATACCCTGCGCATGGGGCTGTTATTGGTGACCTTCCTAGCAAGCTGGAGGAATATATCCGGCATAAGGAGATGCGTGTGCAAGGGATTTTGTCAGTACTGGTGAAGGAGAGGGAGAGGGTGGAGGGGGACAGAGGGACGGAAGGCAGGAGGAAGGGCGGTATGACGCTGCACGAAATTGCGAGGGCAATGTTTGGGACGGTGCCGGATGAGGTGATTGACCAGGCTATGGCTCCGTTTTTGATGCAGGCTTTGTGGAAGCTGACGGAGGACCGGAAAGTGGGATTCGAGCCGGGGGATCCTGTCAAGAGAAAATGGTTTGCCGTTGCCCGTCGAAAGACAAAACCACCTCGGCAGCACGGGTCGGTTGCACGTCAATAATCCTGCTCGGGTTATGCGGATGTTTATCATCTGCACAAGCCTGAAGACGGAAGTCCATGCTCAATCCCCCTCGCGCAATCTTCTTAGTCAGCGATCCTGCATTCCTGCCTGCACCAGAACTTTCTAGATAGTCAATATTTGGCAGTGCTGTTTATTCTGTATATACATCAGTTGAAAATTACCAATAGAGTTATGATAGGTTTCCTTTAGGCCATGCCTTTGTCCTCGCATGTTCAAAGGTTACATGTTAGCATGAGCTCGCCGTCACATTCGCCTGGAATGCTATAGGTCGGGTGGGTCAAGGGTAGAGACCGGCAGGACCAGAGCTGGGGTTACATGGAAATATTTTCCAGCTCCCTGGAAGTCCCCAGCCTTCCCACTAGGCTTTAGCCAAGAGAACTTTCATGCCAGAGCTCTATGGTGTACTACTAGACCTACAGATTGCGAGGCAAATGTGAAACAGCCCCATCACCAATTACCTCAACTCCTAAGCAGCAATAGTAATACTACAACATACAAAACGCAGGGTTTTGTCAATCTCTGTCAATTCAAATCCACAGGATGGCCAATTATGTCCTAGACCAAGGTCAAGAAGTAATTTACCTCTATATAGCCTTATAATCTTCCCTAGAGAGTATAGAGTTGCATAACCGAACCGCAAAAATCGAACCCAACCCTCACCGAACTCGCAGCGGTGCGGGTTCGGGGGTAAGCCTAGGGAATCGCTTCGGGTTCGGTTTCTATACCCCGGAACCGTTTCGGGTTCGGTTAAAACCGTACGGTTATTTCTTGCTTACTAATACCTAATTCCTAGGATTTAGCTAATAACTTTTATATGACTAGATAGCCTAGATTCAGGGCTATCTGGTGATATAAATATCGATTCAAAATACCTAGTGGTTGCTAAGATATTAAGGAATGATCACTTTTGTCATGAGTTGGTATGAAAGTGGTGCGGATATATATATATAAGGGCACCAAGGTCTGATAACCACCATGGTTTAGATATATTTTTAACCACCACCCATTCAGACCTATAGATATTGAATTGATACTTTAAATATAGCTTAGTATGATGATAATTACTATATATTTCATATAAAAATTATAATTTTATATAAGCATGCTTGATAGGCTGAGAGAATAGGCCTAAGGTAGGAGAAATTGAATTCTGAAAACCATTGAAATTTTGGTTATTGCCTAGGCATACCGCTGGCCTAGATAGGTTAGTAGGGGCCTAGCTATACCTAGCTAGGCATAGTGGCGGGTTTTTGCGGTGAAACCGCAACCAAATCGCACCGGGTCCGGGGGGGTTGCGAGTTCTAAAATTTGAACCCGAAACCGCAGCGGTTCGGGGCCAACTAGGCTGGAACCCGCCCGAACCCGCACCAAATGCAACTCTAAGCTTAGTACATCCCTATACCCTATAGGAGGTCTCAGGGGGACAGGCTTCGCCTGCCCTCCGCTAGATATTAATTAATATAATAATAACAACAACAATAACAACATTATCTTCCTCATTATGTAAATGCTCCTGCGTGGTATCAGCTTTGACATCTAAGCATCTAGAAGGATTCAGAGTGTCTGTCTGTCTCTGGAGTAGCTCATCTAATAATTTGTTAAGTAGAACTTCATCCATAGAGAGCTTCTCAATACAGCCAAGCTCAGCATACCACCAGATTACCCCTATCTATAGGTGGTTAGAACAGGAACAATGATTGTGAGATCATCACTTACACCCACTCTGCGCAGCGGCAGAATTCCTGTTGCTGCATAATATACTCCAGAAGCTAAATATCTTCTTTTAGTTAATTAATTAGTGGGCAACTATATCTGATGTAAAACTTAACGGTGTCCAAGACTCCTGAAAGGTGATTCCATGTATAATGGAGCATATTTCTGGAAAGATTTGCATTGATACATTTGCCAAACTTGCTGAAGGTAATGATCTAATGTGCTTGGTAATCAGTAGTTGGGACGAGCTGCGCCTTGATTGTTTGTTTGGCCATAGTATCCATTGCGAAATTTGTCCACAATCAGTCTTGAAAGGTTGTTCAGTAGCTGTGAAACCATGAGGCATACCGGCCTCAACCGGTAACACTCACTGTAATAAGGATGAAGTAAACCCAGCAGCGTATAGATGCGACGCAAGGTGCGTGAGGGTGTCTAGTATCACAGATTGCACTGTATTCTACACTTAGAACCTATCCGCTGAATTAGCTGTCGGGGAGCACATATTAAGGAATAGATTCTATTACTTACTTGAATATGACCTTGTTTAGCAAACTTCCACAGGTAGAGGAGGTGTTGGATTATATGAGAATGGTTGCTTGATATCCCTGTTTAGGCTGGATATTGACCTAGAATCCAAAGGTGTTGAACACAAGTCTACACTCTGATAGACTATCGCACTGGCCTCTCTGTTGGGGCTTCTGTTCTTTAGGAGTATAGGTGATGGATACTCCAGATTAATATCCTCACCCTAATAAAAAATAAGGGAATTAGGGTGAGCTTCCTAGCCTTATAGCTTCTAAGGAATATTCTTAAGCTAGTTAATAAGACTATTAAAGCAAGATCTCTAGTAATAATATATAGAGTTAAATAGTAAGTTATAGGCTATGTTAAGGTGTCTACTGTGCAGGGTAGAAGGCCTGTTAGTTAGGTAAGGAAGAAGGTACCAAGTCAAATTATGGCAAGACTGTTTCTTAAGGAACCCTCAAGAATCCTTCATGAAGCATTCTATTTAATATATAGCCTCCCTAAGAAACTTCTAAGTCTTTGTTGAGTGTAATCAATGATTTGAAATTAAATATGAGGACAACTCATCAGCTAAAGGACCCATGCAAGAGATATGCATCTCATACTACCTAAAAGAGGGGAACACTAAGCTGCATAACTAATCAAGTTACACTACTGATTTTATAGCAGAAAGAAACCACTTCTCTTAGAGGAATATGTCAGGTGGGTATAACCTTAAGGAAACTAGAAAGGGAAGTATATGGAAGAAAAGACCATAATAATTATCTCCCCTCTAAGGATTACTTGCCCTTGAGTAATGGAGCAGAATAGAAGACCCTAGTACAGGGCTAATAAAGGAAAGACAGGGTGAGGGAGGAACTATGTTTCTTTATTAGCACTAACTTTAAATTAGGTATTAAGTCTAGTTGCACCCTTTCCTCTGTAAATTCCCCAGAATCTTATTCTTTTTAATAGATCTTTTTAAGTGCCTTTCTCCTTATCTTACACCATGCCTCCCTATACTCACACAGCCCTTATAAACCCTATTATTATAACATACTTTTAGTATATGCACTGTATGCGTACAGAGGTAGGAGGTTTCAAGTCTAACCTAGATCTAGTGCTCTAGATTGAGTGTATCCTAGACACAAAGTCATCTATACTATATTAATAGTGTTCCACCAGGGGTATAATATGTCTTCTGGTAGATTCCCTAGAGACTCTTAGGGGAGTAGTACTAATAAGCCTTCAGCCAGCAACAGGGGTTTTAGGTAATGCCCATGATCTTAGTACTATCTTGAAGTAGGCCACTGCTGAATTCTGGCTAGTAATAGATAGTATTAGTGGGTTAGAGGAGTAGCCCTTAACAGTTCAGCTGGAGGTTATTAGGAGTTTAAAGGACCTTTATAAGTCCTTTAATATAATAGAGATAGCCCATCATAAGTATCATAACTTAACAGGGAGTAAAGGGGAATTAAAGATCTATTACTTCCTCTTATGTGGGTTTCAGCCCTAATTAACCATCTAATTAATAGAAAGCTAGTCCTAGTTATAATGTATTTTTTGCAACCCATTATCAGGAATTAGTGGGGATCCTTCCCCTAGCCTAGAATACTAGTACAGAGGCTTAGGCAGAGTTTTACTTAAAAAAGCTTCTGCATATGCTACTGGGAGATGAGGGTTTTATTACCTAGTTACAGGCGAAAGCATCCTTCCTTAAGAGAATAATAGTAGTAGCTCAAGAGTGGGGGGATATAATAGATGAGGTTAAGGGCACTAATAGTAATAGTAATAGTAATAATAATAGCAGAGAAGCTTCTGCTAATTACTTTAAGCAGATCCTTTAGGGAGACTTTCCTTTAGAGTTAGAGGAAATCTAAGTTACCTTATTACTTCATTACTAAAGGGGTGCCTTTTTATTAGTATTTTAGTAATGGTGTGGCAGTGAGCCTTTAATATAGCTAAAATTTACTTCTTTCTTTACTTCTTAAACTTCATAATAATCCCCTGGGCATTCACTATATCTTCCTCTAAGATCTATTAATTATATTCTGAGGGCCAGCCCTTCCATTTAACTAGGAAGTAGGTTTCATCATTAATTTTACACTTATCTCTCACTTCTTTAACCTTATACTTATTATCATCCTCAAGGTCAGGCATTAGTATTGATTCGTTGCTGATAATATAGGATTTCTGCCATGGTTTAAGGAGGGAAATATAGAAGACATTATGGATCTAATTATATTACTAAGGTAAACTTAGGCAGTAGGCTTGAGATCTAATAACCTTAGAGATGTAGAAGGGCCTAATAAATCACAGGGTTAACTTCCTGCTACCCTTTAGCTTTAGATTCTTAGTAGAGAGGCTGACTAGGGCTCCCTTTTAGAATATTAGGGGTTTATAATTCTAGTTATACTATTTCACCATGGCATTGTGAAGGGCTGAAGCAAGACTTAAATTCAATCTAACTAGGCCACAAACTGTGTACAAAAAGCTTGAAGAAGAGAGGTTCTCCCTATGCATTCTCCATGTCAACAAGCCAAGGTCTCGTGATACACGTGACCAATATCAGGCACTGGCCTGTGACAGGCATCAGCAGCATTTTGCCAGTGTTCCTTTAGGGATTAATAAAGTTTTTTAAGTTTCTTAACTTATGCAGATGCTGTGGGGACCTCCTCTATTAAAGCTTTACCCTTAAAGTGTTATCAAAAGTTGGGTGAATACCCTAGGAGGGCTTAGAATGGTGAATACCCTATTATAATATTAACAGCATTATTACATGCAAACTTAGCTGTCTTTAGTAGTTTTAGCTAGGTAAATTATTCCTTAGTAATAAAGTAGTGCAGGTAGTGTTCTAATATCTAGTTAATATATTCTATTTAGCTATCTGTCTGTGGGTGAAACACTATTAAAAGCCTTAAGCATACTTAAGAGAGGTAATATAGCTTAGACTAAAATTTGCTAGTGAATACAGACCCTTAGTCTAACATAATCCCTTCTAGAGGCCTAAACTTTAGCTCAACCTTATTATAAATAAGCTTAGTAAGTTCACCTATAGTAATTATAATAGAAATAGGAAAGAACAGAGACTATTTTATAAACCTATTAATAACCACTAGGATGGCATCTACTAGGTTACTATTAAACATGGCTTGTAGAAGCCTAGTAATAAAGTCTATTAAGATTTCCATAAAGGGACAGGTTAGGATAGGTAGCAGTTATAACTTCCTGTAGGGCTTATGCCTCCTAGCTATAATACCCTAGCAAACCTAGTAATCCTTCATATAGTTAGCAATGTCTTACTTAATATTTAGCCAGTAATATTTTCTCTTAATTAACTCAAGCATCCTTATGCGCCCAAAATAGCTAGTAAGGGGGTTATTATAATAGATGCTTAGCAACTCATGCCATAGATTATTCCCCACAGGGATATAGATGCAATTCTTGAAATATAATAGGCCCTTAGGCCTAATACTCTAGCCCTTAAACCTAGGAGTTGACTGCTCTATAGTACTCTTTTAGTACTAAGTCTTAAGGTCTCTATCTTAGAGTTACTTAATAAGCTCCTTCAGGTCCTCACTAGCTGCAGCCTAATAGGCCTTCTTAGAAGTATAAGCCATCTAAACTTATGCATAGAGGACTAACTATGCACAGCCTAGCTCCCCCTAATTAATTAGCCTAATTAATTCATCCCCGCCTTCATCTTCTTTAAAGCAGGAAATCCCTGAGGTTAGATCTTTCATAGTCAGCAACTGGACCCTAGCAGCATGGTAATCAGTCATCTATGAATTACTAGCCATTCTCTAGCACAACAGTGATATTAGGTCAACCTCATAGGCCTCTAGTAACCAACACCTAGAGGGTCTATCCATAGGATTTATCTTCCTAGTGCGATGTTTTATCACAAAATTAAATAGTGTAAGAGATAGGCACTATCTTACCTGCTAACTATTTAGCTTTGGCTGTTTCATGAAGGTTTAAAGGTTTGAATAGTCTAAGAATACTTTAATAGGGTGAATACTTCCCTCAAGGTAGTGTTACTAGTGTTTAAATAAATAGATAATAGTAAAAAGCTCCTGATCTAGCATCCTATAGAGGATCTTAGCACCTATGAATTTCCTGGACTAAAAGGCCACTGGGTGCTATACCCTATTATCATTAGGTTAGGAGAGGATTCCTGCCATAGCTCTGTCTAACACATCAGTTTTAATCTAGATAGGCTTTAAGGGATCAAAATATCTAAGGAGTAGGGCTAACTAAAAAGTAGTAATAAGATAATAGAATACTAATCTTTTATAAAGGTTTAGAGAGACCTTCCCTAGTTTCTTGCCATCCTTACTTCCCTTTAATAGGGACATAAGGGGGAGGGTAATCCTAGAGTAATTTTAGATAAACCTCTAGTAGAAATTACAAAACCCTAGGAAGACCTGGATATCCTAGTAAGTCTGGGGTAGCTCCTATAAAGTAATATTAACAACCTGCTTAGGATCCATCAAAACCCCCTTATCTAATATAATGAACCTAAGGAATTTAACCTGTATCTGGTAGAAGACATACTTACTAGCTTTAGTATATAGCCTAGCCTTTTACAGATAAAGGAGCACCTGTTAAAGATAATTAGTGTGAGACTCTTAGTCTGCCAAAAAGATTAAGATATTATTAAGATACACCACCACAAAGATATTAAGGACATCATGGAGCACTGTATGAATATAATTCTAGAAGGTTATAGGCATATTAGTCAGGCCAAAGGGCATAACTGTATACTTATAATAGCTATAATAGGTGTGGAATGTAGTTTTCCACTCATCCCCCTTCTTAATACAGATCTAATAATAGGCATCCTAGATATTAATCTTACTAAAGATCTTTACTCTTATGAGCCAGTTAAGAATCCCTAAAATCAGGGGGAGAGGGTACTAATTCTTTACTAAGACCTTATTAAGTCCCTAGTAGTCTACACAGAGATGCAAGGTGCCATTAGATTTTAGTATAAATAGGATTAGAGCCCTAGCAGGGCTTTTAGATGGTTATATATACCTATTCTTAATATTTTTATTAATATATTAGTGTAACACCTCTAGTTCCTTTTGTAAAAGCAGGTAGATTAGGCCATAGGGAACATGGGCATCAGGCATAAGGTTAATGGCATGGTTATATACATTAGATGAAGGCAAAGTCTTTAAGTTCTTTAAAGAGAAGATATCATGGAGTAACACTACTTTAGGAGGTAGTTAATAGAGATCTATTAGGTCTTCAGCATTATTTTAGTTAACAGGCAGCTATACCTCTTTAGGTAGTTTAATAACAGTAAAGATATGTACATGGTTTTAAGCAATCTTAGCAAATCTTTTAGGCTTTAAGATTATAATGGTTTAGGATTCATACCACCACTAGTGGCTGCGTCTGGTGAGGTGAATATTATAATTATAAATAGTTATTATGGATAGAAGCATAGGGCTTCTAGTAAGGCAAGGGTTATAATTAATTACCATACATACACAGGTGAATTAATAAGTAGTACCCCACAAATCAGTAGCTTTAATAGGGATAGTCTAGACACCATAAGTCAGGGTGTCTCTTTAGTTAATAGTGTAGATAAGGGGTTCTGTGAGCTTAGCTTATTAGAATTTATATTTCTTAATAAAGTTATAGCTTATAAGGTTAACTTTAGCATAACTGTCAAGGTCTATGTGTATTTTAAGGTTATTTTATATAGTGATCAGGATGTAGAAGTAAATTCTGGTCCCTACTATAGGGTATTAAGATAAGGATATAGGTTCTACTTCATCTCCTAGCCTTTTCCCTGGGAGGCACATTAGATAATAGTAGGGGCCTTCTTATCCTTATCCTTCAGAGGGTAAGGATATTTATTTAAATAGTATTACTTACTTCCATACTTAAAGTATTAATTATATTCCCTATCCTTCCTAATAGGGTTTAGATTATCTCTTAAGGAGGAGTCTTTAGACTTTATCTCCCTATTTTTACTTTTAGGGATGCTAGAAAACCTCCTAGCCTTCTGTAGAGGGGTTAGGGTGTTATTAGTATGCTTCCTTTTCTTTTTCTTAGCTTGTTAAATCTCCCAGAAGTAGTAGGTAATATTAATTATGTCATCCTAGTTTACTAGGAGCTTTATAATATATTTTTAAATAATAGTCTGAAGATTATACTAGAGCTTAATAAAGTATCTTTAGGCCCGCTCTACTTTAGCTAATTATGGAAAATATTGCTTAAAGGTGTTAAGATAGGCATGGAATTCTTATAGATCCTTATCTTTCTATTAGTAGTCTTTCTCAAGCTCAGACATAACCATGGTCTTAATATTAGAGGCACTCTGGATTAGGGTAAGGATCTAGTTTTAGAAGTAAGGCTAGTTTTCTTTAAGGTCTCTAGGGCAAGTTAGTACCTTTTCTTTAATATATTAGTACTATCTCTGCTAGCATATCTAGTCTATATGGCTGATAGCACTAAGGATCTTCTTTCTATTATTAGAAAACTTCTTCAGGGCGCCCTTAAATAGTTACTAGAGGTTAAGGAGCCACTCTTAATATTTCTAAAGGTTATAGTTAAGACTAAAGGTAGGGACATTCTTAAACTTAATTTCCTAGTCATCATTAGAATCATCATTGCAGTGTTGGTAATGAATAGATAGGGTATCTGTGGGGTTTCTATAGGATATCTCTGCCTGAAGGCATGCTATTTCATCCTATAGCTCCTTATAATGCTTTAAGCAGGTAATATTATTTTATATAGCTTTGAGGACTATATCTAAGGGGACAGAGGGGGTAGCTCCCTTAGTAGAGGTTTCCCCTGATGGCACTAGAGAATCATCCTTAACCTAGGCAATAGTAGGTGGATGATTACTCTTAAGCAGAGGGGGATTCAGCTCCCTTTTAGTAGTAGGAGTAGAATAAGTTCTTAGAGCTATCTTCCTTAGGTGACTGAAGAGGAAGAAATAGAATTATTAAGATATCTACTATGCAGGGTAGAAGGCCTGTTAGTTAGGTAAGAAAGAAGGTACTAAGTTAAATTATAGTAAGACTAATTCTTAAGGAACCCTTAAGAATCCTTCATAAAGTATTCTATTTAATATATAGCCTCCCTAAGAAACTTCTAAGTCCTTATTAAGTGTAATTAATGATTTAAAATTAAATATAAGGACAACTCATCAGCTAAAGGACCCATGCAAGAGATATGCATCTTATGCTACCTAAAAGAGGGGAATACCAAGCTGTATAACTAATTAAGTCACACTACTAATTTTATAGCAGAAAGAAACCACTTCTCTTAGGGGAATATGTCAGGTGGGTATAACCTTAAGGAAACTAGAAAGGGAAGTGCATGGAAGAAAAGACCATAACAGGCTATAAGGTGGTAGTTTATTCTATTATAGCTATAAAGGGGTGTATAGCCTATTATTTATCACTTATTATAATATACATATTTTAAAGCTATTTTAGGAGATATAATCCTCCTATATAAATAGAAAATAGAAGTAAAAATACTAGGAAAGCATTCTTAAATTAGTATAAGACTATAAGCTGCTCTTACATTACAGCCACCCCTAGGGGATAGGAGGAAAGTCATACCATACCTAGATTTATTAAATAATATTAGGGTGTGGTATATTTCCTTACTAGTGAGCAGGCATCTCTCATAGATATCTAAGGTAATCTTTAATAAGTTAATATCTTATAGGGACATAAAGCTAATACTTATCTTTAGCTAAATACTATAAAGTTAGATCTATAAGGACATAGTATACTAATATAATAATATACTAAATAATATTTTACTTATAGATAGTTCATAATTCTATATAGTAAGGAATAGAAAAAGATAAGGGACTTTAGACTATTATACTTATAAGAATTTAAAAGAAATTATAGCTTAAGCTACTAAGCTAGCTATAGTTAAATTATTATAGAAAAAGTAATAGTAAGCTTTTTTAGTATAATTAGTTCCACATAAGTACTATAGAGTTATTAGTTAGTGTAAAGAATATAGCTCTAAACTCTCTTAGCTACTAGTTAATATCTAGCTTTATTACTTATTCTTAAATATTAATAGATGTAAATATATAGGGCCTGTATTAGTTCCTACATGAGTGTGCACTCAGGTCACAGGCAACCTAGATTACAGGGATCATTGCTCAGGTCAAAGGGAGTTGTTACAGAAATAAGGGTAATCATAGAAGTATTACCCCACTTCTATGGCCGTGTCATTATAGCAGGAAACTTTTTCATCCTCGCTTCTGTACGAAACATCAACCTGTTGCTGACTTGTGTGGGTTACCAATGTTCTGTAGAACGCGGCATGATGGCATTCCCATCAAGAAGAAACCCTACAATCCATCTGACGACAGATTCTGTACATTCAGTACTTTAATTATAAGTACATCACTCTCTCCCTGGACCCATCATAACTTGTAACCCACCGAAACGAAGTCACTGTGTAATCTACAAGCCTGCCTCAATCTATATATTCAAAAGCCACTCCTGCCTCCTTGCACAAACGAGTATTAGCAAGATGAACTGTCCACATTGTGGGTACAACTGCATCTCGCGTCCCTATCTGTTCACCTGTCCGAACTGTAAGAAGGAAGTTGCAGGGAGCCAATAAGGTTACACCCCTTACCATACGCTACAATAAGAGATATACTAATATTCAATGATACAGGCTCCAAATATGTAGCCTCTGCTTCGCCTCTTCTGTTAAGGAAACAACACCTGCGAACCTGCGTAGGTCTGGTAACGCTGGACCGCGCAGAGAAGGCTTTATTGACTGTGCTCTGCTTGACAATTCTGCTCTTTCTCTGGGAATCCACACCTCGCTCATTCCTGTTCCTCCTCATGACTATGTATGTAGAACAGATATACTGGAAGCCCTAGCCACTCGTTTAGCGGAAGACCACTTCCGAATACTATACAATATGCTTTATATACAATCAAAGTCAAACATGGTAAGTTGTACTTTCAAGGCTAAAGCTGTCATTGAACACGGCGTGGAGGCCTCGTTGGCTACAAAAGCCTAAATCGACCCCCAGTAATCGAATATCTCATGTAGACAAGTTAAAGACGGTAACCAAATTGTCTATGTAACAACATGAACTCCTCTTTCGGGCTCTAGTGCACACCGAACAGTAATTAAAAAATCCGTAGAGAAACTTTTTGCTGATGCTGGGTTACTAGTGTCACTCAAGTATGAAAACCAAGGTGGTGATAGAGTGGCCAACAGTTACAACTTACTTAGCTTTAAACCACTTCATAGCACACATATAGGAGTTAATCTAAGCTTAGTTCTCCTTGACCTACTTTAAAAGCATGGGATTAAGGACTAGGTCTTAACTATTACCACTAATAATGTGTCTAATAACTCTATATTAGTAGAGAGTATCTAGGACTCTCTTTAGTCACTTAAGCTACTAAACTAGATACTAATTATTTATATACCATGTATGGCATACATTATTTAACTTAGTTTAAAAGAGCTTCTTAGTAGGATGGAAGTAAACCTAAGGAATAAGAGAGAAGAGATGGAATAGACTAAGGAAGAGAATAGGGCTTAGTAAGAGAATTAAGAAATTATATATACTCTTAATAAGGTAAGCTACCCTCTTTAATATTACCTTAGTTTATACTTATAATATATTAGGTTTAGTAGCTTATGGTCTATATTAATAAGAGCCCCTAATACTAAGAGGCCTTCCAGAACCTTTAGATAACAGAACTAAAGCTTATACTAATACAGGATGTTAGGACCTACTAGAATTTAATATATCTAATACTCCAGCGCACTAAATAGCTATAATCTATTTTTAATAGGTTCTGCGTGTAGTATAGTCATCATAATCTATAGCTAAGCCAGGAGGAACGGCAGCAGATTAATTATCTTCTTATAATTACTCAGCCATTCTTTATGTTTATAACCACCCTCTTAAAGACCAAGGATATTACTATCTATACCATCTTTAGTATCTATAATAAACTTTTTAGTTATTTAGAAAGATCTATAGTGCAGCTTATGCAAAAGAAGGTTAACTAGAAGGTAGTAATACTATCTGCCCTAAAGTAAGCTAAGTTAAAGCTATTAGAGTATTATAGCATGACTAATAATATCTATAATAATCTATATATAATTAGTACAATCCTAGCGCTATAAAATTAGCTTTACTTCTTTTCTACTAAGGAGTGGGAGCCATGCTAGCATGTATAATATTATAAGAGTCTTAAGGATTACCTTATGCCCTACCAATAGTAATATTCGGACACACAGCCTATATCTAATGGCCACTCTTTAGCAGATTAGATCTCTGATATTAATATGCTTATTATATTAGCTATATCCTTTTAGCCACAGACAAACACCCACAGTGAGCTTATGTAGTATCTTAGAAGTAGTATACTACCCTCTCTAATCTCTTATATCTCTTTTACTTATCATATTTCTAGGCACTTATCTAATTAATCTATAGCTTTTCTGGAAGGACTAACAGCATGAATATTCTATCCTTATAAGCCTAGTATAAGATATTCTTATAACTCCTGCTACTAGTTCTGGTGTTAAATAACTATTTAACTTAGCTTATAATATATATTACTACTGTTAAGGCTCTCTGAAGCCTAACATAATTAAGGACCTTATGATATCTATATATATATCAAGATTTAACATTGAATCAGAGCAGCTAACCTTTATTAATAAATATTTTATAGCCTAGGAGATTCAAGCAGTAAGAGAAGAATAAGATACTTATAAGATAGTGGATAAATTTAATCTAATTAGTGATAATAAAGAAGATGCCCTAGTAGCTATATCTCCACTAATATAACTACTTAGTGAGCGTGCACTTAGTAAAAGACTAAGGACTAAAGCCATAGAGCATCAGGGGCCACTAGTTAAACTAGATAATAAGGATTATCAGGATGAAATCCCTCTACCTAATAACAGTGACCTGTATGGTGAAAGTAATACTCAGAGGTGAATATCAGGGTGGGTTCCAAAGCATTTAAAGCAAGATGAAGATTAATTTATGTATCAGAAGCCATAAATATAGTAGAATTTAAAATATAAAAGCTCCCATCTAATCCTATAGTAAAATTATTTTAATCTGACCTTTTTACCTAAACTGTAATCTAAATACTCAAAAATATAGATAAAAACTACACAAAATATGCATATTATGAGATTTCCTATATTTATACTGTTTGTGGAATCTAAGGTTTAAGTTAAACCTAATAGGTTCAACTCTAAGAATGCTAGAGTCAGATCATGACTCTAGATCTTAGAACCTAAACCTGAGTCTTGGCAGTTCTAAGTTAAATCAAACCTGACAAGTTGTGACTCCTTATGAGGTCTAATAGAGCATTCAACAGAATTAAGTAATAAGTCATAGAGGCACTAGTATTAGTGTAAAGTGACCTAGAAAAAGAAAAAACCATTAAAACTAATGCATCTGACTATGCTATTAGGATAATATTAACTTAACCAGGACCAGATGGAAAGCCTTAACCAATTACTTTCTATTTAAGAAAGTTGATTTAAGCAGAACTTAACTATAATATTTATAATAAAGAACTACTAGCTATAGTGGTAGTATTTAAAGTCTGGAGAGTTTACCTAGATAGAGCAAAATACATAGTTATTATAAAGACAGACCATAAGAATCTCATATTCTTTACTACCACAAAGGAATTGACATAACAATAAGCTAGATAGGCTAAGATACTTTTGCAGTTTAATTTCAAGATCATACACTGCAAAGAAATAGAAAATGGATGAGCTAATGTGCTTAGTTAATAACCAGATTATGAATTACAAGGAAGAATGATTAATCCAGTAATTCTATGGTAAAATAAAGATGGATCATTAATATATAATTAATAAATACTTGCAGCAACTATTGAGCTAAAGAAGGATCTATTAATGCAGAAAATCATTAATAAAATAAAAAAAAGATCAAATCATTTAAGAAATACTTAAAAACTCAGTGGATAATGAAAACCTCATAACAGATGATAGAGGACTAGTATATTTATAAAATCTCATCTACATACCTAAGTGTATGAGAACTAAGATTATCATAAAGTATTATAATAACCTAATACATAGTTATATAGGAACAGAAAAGACAGCTAAAGCTATCTTAAGAAACTACTACTTTCTAAATATAAGAAGGAAAGTACAAGGCTATATTTAGTAATATAAAACTTACATCAGAGATAAACCTACTAGGCACTAACCCTATAGCAAGATATAATTACCAGAAGCACTAAAACAACCATAGGAATGGATTACCATTAACTTTATTAGACCACTACTAAAGTTAAAAGGGTATAACTACTATTAAACAATTGCAATATGTGCTGCGGCTGCCGTTCTGGGCCTCACTTGCGGCCTATTTCGGCCGCACTGGCACAGGCCGATCGGGACACGCACCGTCCCGCCTACACCCACACACTCGCTCTGCCATGCTGTGGTCCTGGTACAAGCCACTTACCATACCATATCAATGTCCCCCATAACATGCAAGTGATCGTCTTATGCCCTAACAACTGTAACGACTCACCTCCATGTCAATTGATTCGAGGCCGTTTTCTCTCTGGGAAATGGAAAACATGTCCACCTCCTCGTCGACTTGCATTTCCGTGCCCACTTTGTCGTCCACAGCCCAATGCCACTTACTGCGACTAGGATAGTCGAATCTTCGTGGTTACGTAATCGGCCAGATATAGATCGCAGGCAACCCAGCTGGCTCTAGAAGTTACTGATTGTCAAGTAATTCTGTCTTCCTCTCATTTTGCTGTCTTCCTCCTGTCTTCCTCTCCTTTTGCTTCATCAGCATCATCTTCTCATTATAGAAGGGTTAAAAAGATACCTTCGGCGCTGTTACCGCTATGGGTCGGCGTTCTCGTCCTACAAAATCTACGAAAGAGCCCTCTGAAGGAGGTAGTGACAGTTCAGGAGAATCATTTCGATTCAGCGTAGGGGAGAGTAAGACGGACAGCAGCTCAGTGTTGACAGATGTGACTGTACCAGACTCTCCTAAACCCCGTGCTGTTAATAGTGGCCGGTCCCTGCCTCGTGCTCAAAATAAAAGCCGTCCCTCGCAGGCTCAGGTCGATCTACCAGATTTCAGCGATGATCCAGATGATGATACAGATGAAGACTTGGCTGATGTCCCGCTCGATTACGGGAGAGGCCTTAAAACAAAGCAAAGGGGGGAACATATCGAGAAGCGCTGGCACAAGTGAGTATACAGGTCCAGTCCCGTTCATTATTCTCTACTAACAACCATTAGATACTGCCGTGTTAAAGCAGCCGAGCCGAACTGCCCCCAGAAATGGAACAACCCGAGCGATGCTCTTCGCCAGATCACCCCTAACGACGTCCATCGGTTCTTCAATTATTGCGGCAAGCTCCAATGGGGGATTGATGGTCGACGTTTGAAGGGTCTCAAGAAAGCAAGCGCGCTCTATGCGGAATGGAAGAGTTTCCAGGGCTACTACCGTCGTGTTACCAGGCAGAGTAGCAGCGATGATTACTGCGAAGAGATCAATGCTGTACGTCGACCCCCTATTTCGTTCGTGTAGGTGCTTACAGACTCAAAGGGTCTTCGAAGGCTTATTGACAAATGGGAGCTGGATACGGATGAACGAGAAAAGACTCCAGTCTATGTTCAAGACTTAACGGAGTTCAACGAGACAACTCTGCGTACTCAAGAGAAGCGATTCCATGTGGGCTTTGAGCGCATCCAAATATGTCTTTTCACTATGCTGGGAATATATACAGTGAATCGCCTACAGGCGCTTCTGTCACTACAATTCAAGCACCTACAGTTTTCTATCCAGCGAGATCCCCTTGGAGGACCTCCAATTCCTCTAGTAGAGATCCGGTCGAAACATGTGAAGAAGTTTTTAGGCATCTCCCAACAGTACGTGTGAAATGTTAACCAAATCAGACGGGAAACATGATTCTGGCTGGCTGGCTGACTTTGCCTAGCAACAACTTCCCGTTACCCAAGATCATTAATGATCCTTCGTTGATATTCAGTCCACATGTCTTTCTATTTGGAATCCTCTTTTGGCTCGACGCCTTTGAGGCCCCAAATTTAAGGTCGATGGAAGACCTCAGAAGGCTCCTGGTCGAGGGTGGTCGGCAGCAGTTGGAATTGCCGCTGAAATCCAATGTCGCTGAGCATTATATCTTTTGTATGACTAGACTTGTTAAAGGGGAGGTCGATATCTAATAGACTGAGCCGATGAACGAATCTACGATGTCTGGAAGACTTAAGAGCCTTGGGGAAATTCATGGCTGGCTTCATTCTTTCTTTGCACATCGCTTTCGATATGGGGGCGGAAAAATGCTCAATAAAAGTGGTGGGTTTGCACCCATGGCACCAGTTCTGAACCGTGAACTGAAAGTACAAACATGGGACTAATCTCTTGAAAATGACAGGCGCGGTGAGCGAAGCCGAACAGAATCTGATCATGAAGCACGCTAATATTCGCACGTTCTTGAATCACTATCTGCCCCGTCACATCGACGCGGATATGCAGAATATCATGAATGGCCGAGACTCAAATACGACCCTCATGCGCGCAATCACACGGATCAGTCGGTGGATAGACAAGAGACGACCTCGAAAACTAACCGACCAACAAAGGGCATCCATTCGCGAGCATCCCGAATACCTTGCTGCTGTCAGCCAGCGGGACCAGCAGGAGATAGCATACCAGGAGAACCCCAGCAGCCAGATGCTGTCAAAGTTACAACAACTAAGACGTAAAGTCCTGAGCACGTACAACAGACTGTATGAGGCGCTCAGGAAAAAGACTCAAGAGGAATTTGATAGGAAGCAGGCTGTCATCGACATTAAACGTCAACTGTCTGGGACAGCTCTCAATAACGAGGAAGCTAAGGAAGTTCTCCGGACTGAGGATGAGATGCCACCTGAAAGGATTCACCTGATCAAAAAGCTCTTTTCATGGCCGACATCTCCATCACTCGAAGGAGAATGGGCGCGTCGGAATGCGGCCACAATGGCAGTCTCACAATATTGTCCGGTTCGCGAAGGAGGTCCCTTACGCGGGCGCCCGAAACGTAAGGCACCAAGTGATGCATTCGACGATGAACAGCGGCCTAGCGGTAAGCGTAACTCTGATGAATGCTGCCAGCCGAGTAAACGACCTTCCGCTCGAGAGCTTCTTTTTCAGGAGGCTGAGGAGCATATTCGGACAGCGAAAAAGCCGCGAAGGTGCTTTCAATGTTTCGGGAACAGCAGCCTTCCTGACAACCGTCGCACTCAGGAGTGGATACAATACAAATCGACTCTCCGGCATTTCCGAAGCAAACATCTTGACGACCGCAAATGCAATTTCTGCGGAGATACTTCTGAGGACTTCCTCCATGAGATGCATTTGCGAAATCATGCGGCTACTGTCCACCGCCTGATAACCTAACCATTGTACGTTCGCACTCTCCATGACAATACACCGACGAAAACCTGTCCTGGAGTTTCTTGTAGATATAGTAGACTGAGGTCATTTCCCCAGATTTTGTATTGTCCTCTTCTAATTCCCTGTTGTCTTCGTTCCTGTTGTTATAGACCGTCCGCCTTTACCTACTGCAGTCTTAGTTGATGTCTCGTGGCTTAAGTATTATATCGTACAATACCTATTGTTAGAAAGTTCAATACAGTACAATGTTTGGAAATTGCTAGTCATTTGTATGCGACTCCAAAACCCTATTAGAGCTCGGTTCTTCTCAGTGACCATCTAAGTGAGCCATATTCCCAGGGTAACCAAACCGAATCACCCGAAGCTGGTTAGCAGTAAATTATCAAGACGGTATGCACCGTATGCACGTGACCTGGAAAGTCTTGCAGAAGCAAAACAAATCTATAATGGCTAGGTGCAAGTGCTACAAAAAGTAGACCAAATTAAAATACAAGCAAGAGCGTCTCCTAACATTGGACAAGCGCATCTGGATAGACTGGCTCTAGTTGCATTTATGTATTGGTGTATCTAAGAACACGTCGTGCCTATAACTCTCGTTCTAATCCACCAGTGTGTATATTGTACGGATCTATACAGGGAGAGGGAGGGAAAGATAGGGAACGTCCTATAATAGTCGTGGCAGGTTCGAAAAGGAGAACAGTTAAGCCACATTGATGTATCCCAATTGGCGGATGCCGGCAGTGTGGCTGTGCTGCAACATGCGGGGGCCAGGCGTCCTTGCCATCAGCCTTGCCTTTGAATAATAAATGGAGGAAACCCCACAGCTGGCAAGACTGTACAACTTCCTACAGCTATAAGCTGAAACAAGTCGACTTATGTTTTCCAATGGCAGTTTTAAGTGACCTACCACCTGAAATCCTGACGATCATCTTTCATGACCTGCCTCACTCAGATTTTGTATCTACCTGTCTTGTCTCTAAACAGGTCTATAAAGCATGCCTTCCTCCACTGTATGCTTCGTTCAAAGGGAGCCGCAACCCGAAGCAAACTTGGAGAAGATTTCAATTGTTCTTGAACATGATCACAAGAGACGATGCCCTTGGTCGGCTAGTGAAATCAGTCCTTATCAATGAGACTGACAACGACAAAGGCGATGCAGCCGTACAAGGGTTGATTGGTCTACTGCTCTCTCAGGCTCTAAACATACAACAATTTGCAATACCCGGACGCCTGAATCTGTTGCCCCTGCTGAAGAGACAGCTCGCTCCAGGTGGTCTTCCTCTCCAACAGCTGCGAGACTTTCGCTGTGCGAATTGTGGGCCTGAGATATGGGAAATCATCCATCATTTTCCACGGTTATCTCAGCTAACACTGAGATATCTTTCATGCGGCCCATCGACACTACAGTTACCAGTATCCAGCCTTCCTATTGAGCATATCTTGCTTGAGGAATGTGACCTTGGTTCACAAGCTATGTGTGTGGTTATCAGGAGCTGCAAACGTCTACTGCGCTTCCATTATCTTCATCCTCTTTTTGGCCAAGAGGCTTTTTTAGGCCGTGTACCCCTCAATGCTCAAGATGTATATGAAGCTCTACTTCTTCACAAAGATCACCTTGAAGAACTCGTCGTGCAAGATCATGACTACCGCATACCATACGATGAGACCCCCAAGTTTGGATCCTTCGCAGACTTTCCTTCTCTTCAGAGGCTGGGCGTGGACTGTAACACCATATCTGTGCAAGCATCTCTACCACCTAACCTACGTTCGATAGCAATCCAGCACTGCAGCTCATCTAAATCTGCAGATGTGCTGCTCTACTTAGCTAGCCATCCGGTAGTGGAAGCGATCCAATTCGATGACGTTGATGGGGGTGCTGCGACTTTCTTTCAACGCTCTCAAGCGTCGGGGCGTATACGAAAGGAAATACAGGTTCATTTTGTGTCTGCATTTGCTGCCTACGCCCGACACCCCAGCCTCCAAAACCTAGTCAACTATCCCTTACACTGGAACAATCCCGCAGAACTTCGCCGAGGCTCACTGTTTGTCAATCCAATGTGATGGTTTGGGTATGAATATTAGATATGTCTGTAAGCTAGAACGGATGTTTGCCGTCCACTGCTTGCCTACGCTGACAGTGAAATTAATTATGCCCATGGCTTCAAGTTTCAACATGCAGATCACACAGAGTCCATATAGCTCTATTCTGTCGCCGGGAACCCCTTCCAATGGTGCGCTAGGGTAATTTCACCAATAAGTCGATAAGTCGCCACGAATCTACTTATCATTTTGCAGCATGCTGTACATAATTCTTGCATTGACTCATTAAATGCGATAAAACTAAACGTGCTAAATCTACCTCACTAGTTTCATTGCAAGATCCGAACCCATCTCTCCATTAGAATCCAGGAGAATCACGAAGTTCTCATCATCAGCGAGGGTCCGTGCCTCACAAGCGGCGTAGTGGATGACCAAATCTCGAAGTAGAGATTTTCCACCAGGCTCACCTCGCCCAGTGTGCATGTAGGTGAAGTCCAGCAAATCAAGAATAACGGATGTGCTCTCACGGTTCAGTGAGAAATCGCAGAGGTCTCGGTGAATAGACTTCAGGCATTGTTTTCGTAAGGGTTTGATAAGGTATTTTGTTGCGAAAACATATAGTTTTGCATGGAACAGAATATCGGGGTCCGACGAGGACGATGCTGGCTCGCTCCGAAATTTCAGAGAACGAAACTCTTCCCAGAGCCGCTCATATGGATAAATAACAGTAATCTGGGCCGGAGGAGGTCCATCGTTGGCTTCTGAATCCCACGAATTCTTCTTTTTCTTCTTTTTGTCTTCCTTCCGAACAACAGGGGGATTCCAAGGGTCCCAAGGGTCTGGGGCATCCGCTATAGTTGCTGCGGCGTCAAGGGGTTCATCTTGTGCGAGGCAAGTAACGTGGTTGAAACTCGGCTCTTCGCCTTCATCAACCAACGGACCAAGATGCCGACCTTCAGCCTCTTGAGATAGAGTACAGTCAGGAGTAACATAGGCACCAGTATACGCATATTCACAGAAACCAATAAAAGTCTCTACTTCCACATCCTCAAGAGTTGCATTTCCAGTATTAGACTCCTTCATATGACCATTGCTGATAAGAGCGTATAAAGGGTCTGAATTATTTTTCACAACTGCTCTGTGGATCGTCAAGGGAGTCCGTCCCTCGCCGACAAGAAACGTGAAGTGTGATGAATGAATGATCCTAAATCGCAGCATCAGTGATGAGTACCATGCTACGACATCGGAACGGCCTTACTCTTTGTAGTCCGCCATTCTTCGGGTCTCCAATACTTTTGATTCGGCTGCTGATACTATAGAATATTGTGGCAGTAGAAGGAAGTCATCAAATCATTCAATCCGATGAAAGGATGAAGAGGTGCACCCAGACATGACTCTGGTCTGTCTCTTGATGGATACAGAGGGGCTACATGTACAAATTGGCCGCTCATCGATACCCATGCATGCATTGCCAACTCACGTTGTGGCGAAGTTTCCAGCATGCTTTATAATTGGTTGAAACGGAAGCAGCAACAAGCGGAATTTGAAACTCAAGGTGAACATGACCTAAGTGTTGGCGCCAACCACGCGAAGCTGATTCGAGAAAATTCAGCACATAGAGAAAATGTCCGGAGGCAACTACAACTTGCCACTCAGCACATTACGCCTACGCAGGGCTAAGCCACCCAAATTTCACAGGACACAGGTGCTTGCTGTTTACTATTTTTCCATGATAGGCGCCCGGGTCATCGGCATTGTTTCTGTCTCCTCTGGAGCAGAACAAATGTACGTGGCTACCCCACTTGGTTAGAAAGGACACTATACTAGTGGACAATACCCAGAAGAGAGCAGGGAATGTAGGGTCTCGAACCGATGGTGTTACTGTACCCCTGTGGTTGAGGCTCAGCCCAGGCAGACAATTACCTGCCTGTGGCACTTGCTGAAATAGCCTTATGTGTTGTTCTGAGTAGGAAGAGAACTGAAGAAGTAGAGGCCTTAACCATTCCAAGTGTGGATAATTCGTATCCTTTGATTATCGTTACTGCTGGCTCCTCTATTAACCCCATCAACATCGAGGTTATCCCAATTTACAATGCCTTCAAGTTTGAAGCGTAATCCAATTCAGCATTTTCGGGAAACAATGCAAATCGAACTATTTGAGGCGATCCGGAGCCTGGAGTCGAGGAGAGTGAGGAAAAGGGGGAAACTGGGGGGAAAGAGGAAAAAAAGAGATAATATCATGGACCGCATTGAAAAATTGCTAGAGGACGACACCCTGACTCCAAATTTCTTCATCAATGGCCTCTCGCCCCTGGTTGTGGCGGCGAGGATGCCTACAGAACCTCAGTTACTTGAGGCTCTCTTACAACACGGTCAGATCGATGTGAATATGACCGACTGTGAGGGACGGTCTGCCCTCTCTTATGCTGCTGAATTTCAGCAACTTCAGTCCTTGAAGTCTCTCCTATGCAAGGGAGCAAAGCATGACTTGCAAGATAGCGGCGGCCGCACGCCATTGTCCTGGGCAGCAACCGCTGGAGAACCAGATCATTTTCTCCCCGCTATCAAAGAGGTGATCGAACAGCTCTTGGCAGCTGGAGCTGACGTTAATGCAGAAGACTGGAAAAAGCGGACTCCCCTTGCTTGGGCAACGATCAAAGGTAACAAGGCTACAGCGGAGCTTTTCCTGTCAGTGGACAACGTCAACGCCGACATTCCGGATACAGACGGCCGAACTCCACTATCACATGCAGCGGAACTTGGTCTTGCTGAGATTGTACAACTTCTCCTTGATTCAAATGCGGACATCAATCTAGAAGACAAATGTGGACGAACTCCACTATTGTGGGCAACACAAAAAGGACATGAGACCATAGTATCCGAACTTTTGGCATCAGTGGGCGTTGATGTGGATCATCTGGACCCTGACGGCCGGTCACCATTATCCCATGCAGCGGAGCTTGGTCGCGGAGAAATTATACAACTTCTCCTTACCTCACGTGCCGACATCAATCTAGAAGACAAACTCGGGCGCACTCCACTGTTGTGGGCAACAAGGACAGGACATGAAACTATAGTATACGAGCTTTTGGCATCGCCGGGCGTTGATGTGGATCTTCCTGATAGGGATGGCCGAGCTGCTTTGTCCTTCGCGGCAGAGCTTGGGTACGCCAGCGTCGTGCAGACCCTTGTCAGTGCACACGCCTACGTCAATTCTGAAGATAATACGGGACGGACTCCACTGGTATGGGCCACTGTGACGCGTCGAGCCGATATAGTACAAAGCCTACTGGCCTCCGGCTTCGTTGACTTGGACCACCGGGATAGTGACGGGCGAACAGCCATTTTCCACGCAGCCTCGCTTGGTTACGATGATATTATGGAGCTGCTAATGCAAAACGGTGCTAATGCTTTCTGCACCGATAAAGAAGGTCATACTCCTTTCTGGGCACTTCTAAGCACCAGAAGTCGGCGGCAAGAATACGAACCGATACAAAACCCATTCCATATCATCAACTTGATCATGTCACTTCCGGATCCGGACGTCAAGGATCAGGATGGTCGAACTCTGCTATCATGGGCTGCGGAGTTTGGGGACGAGGCCTTGGTACAGGCTCTAATTCTGCGAGACGGAAACCCAAATATTCGAGATCCGGGACAATGGGCAGCAGCACAAAATGGTAATTTTAACAGGACTGACGCCGCTGATGTTGTTATATTCCGCAAAACTCCGTTAATATGGGCCTTGGAGAATGAGGAAGAATCTATCGTGCAACTTCTTAAAGACATCGATAGAGACAGTCTTCACCTACTACTCAGTGAGACCAGTACTATTGGAGAGCAGAAGGCCTTGGACCTGGTGCGGGCTCTCATTGACCAAGGATACAACATCAACCAAACTGATGCGGAAGGGAAAACCCCCCTACACCTTGCGTGCACCATGGCAGATGACCAGTTTGCCTCTGCTTTGATTCTGGGAAGAGCGCATCTGAACATTCAGGACAACTCACGCAAGACTCCCTTGCAGTATGCGTTGACGGAGAAGAGAGTGGACACTGTCAGAGAACTCCTTAAGCACGGTGCGGACATCAAGCCTATTCCATCGGTCATTTGGCTGGCGCTTGGGAATAAAGCATCGGAGTATGTCCAGCTTAGTCAAATGCCTAGCAGGCAGAAACACACAATGGAGCTGCTCACTGTTATGGAAAAGCATTCTTGGATACCCTCCGCTGGGGAGCGCAGATTATGGTAGGTCTTACTCTCTGTGGCCTACCATCAGAACTGACCCTGTCTCCTATGGCAGTTTACATAGCAAAGGAAGCGTATCCTGGTCTAGGCTTCACATTGAATCGGGATTCCAAGGCTGCAGCAATACTGAATATTTCTGTTACAGGACCCTCAACAGTGCTAAGTATGATGGATGTGTCGCATCTCATATGGCCGTATCTTTTCCTTTTAAGAATCAACACGGGTCTGCAAAGGTACGACATTTCTGGGGTATAGAGTGGGCAGTTAAAAAGACCGAGGAGAGCCCTGCCTACGGCTTTGTCAGCACGCTTTCAAGCAGCTGGGTCCCTGGGAATGTCCATGAATTTTGCAAGGAATTTTTGGAGGAAATACGCCAACAGTGGCGGGGAATCTGTCTTGAAGCGATGAAGAGTATAGAAGACATTGTACGCTCACATTATACGATATCCCACGCGTCTTACTAACGATACCTACTGGAAGCGGAGCGAACAGCTTACTCTACGAGGCAGAAGTCGCCAATTAATCGATGAACTCGCGCGAATCGCCCTGAGGCGCACCGAACTTCGGCGTGGCCTACAGCAACATGTTGTTGGGCTCCGCAGAGCAATTGAAACGGATACCACGATCAAAGTCGAGGAGAAACCATGTTTAGCAGAGATGATTCAGGACATCGACATCTCTACAATGGCGGTATTAGACGATGTGGAGAAGTCTGTACGAGAACTTCTACAAATTGTGGGTATTCAAGCCAACTCTCCCCATTTTGCGTTAACGTCGTCAGGAATTCGCCTGGGTGTCAATCAATGAGGCGGCAAGCACGAAACGCCTCAGCTGGATTACTGTAAGTGTTGGAATCGATTTTGATTTTCAGAGTCGGTTGGTTTACGTTTGCCTTAAGTTTATTTTCGTTCCATTGATGTTCATATCAGTGAGTCACCTCGTGTCCAATCTATTATTTCCTTGGTATACGTGACTCCTATGCTGACAATGATGGCCATTATCACTACTAGAGCCTCTTTGGTATGAACGTAGACATATTGCGGAATAGTCCGGACTGGAGATGGTATCTATTGTTCAGCGCCTTATCCTTTCTGTTGACAGTTGCTATCTGGGCTAGCCTTCGGTTTGTTCGGGTGAGCTAGCCATAGCAAAACGATTGCATTGAAGAAAACTGAATCAAGATACTAGATTGATCCTTGGATGAGGGGTAAAGGACTCTTAACGAGAAAAAATAAGGATGCAGGCAACTCGGCGCACGCAACAGTGTAAGATACAGTACTTGCCTTCAGCACTCAGCTCCTGGTGCAGTCACTATGGGAGATTAGCTTGGCCACATATAGTGAACATGGCTAGTTAGCAGATCACAGATGCTGCATTGTTTGGATCGCAGCCCTCTTTTCCAAGTCGATGTTCACAGCTTCTCCAAACCAAACCTGCGTTGCTAGGTAAGGGTCCATTTACCGAGAAGTAAACAGATCGAGCAGTTCGTCAGAATCAAATTCCATTCTCTTGACCACTTCTGGATCTGTCGTTTCCAGGGGAAGCTCAGAAGGCGGCGGCAGCGTGGAAAAGCTGTCCACTGTCCGACGCATCCTTCTGCTACACTCGCGGAGAAAGTGACCTCTTTTCCCTTTCAAGACATCCAGAAATACTTTGAAACAATCTGGCGGGATCCGCTGAATCCTATAGAAAGTTAGCAAATACCAGAATCAACATTTATTCCCGACGTTGCTGTATACATTCCATCACATATGGCGAATTCGTCCGAAGGGATAAAAGAGAGAATATGGCTTCCAAATTCTTGAACGCCCATATACCAATTTCTTCCTGAATATAAAGTGTCTCTAAACCGTTTGACGTGTTTTTGAAAGATTGTGGTGTCTCGACCAAGAGAAGGGTATTCTTCGGATATAATACCCGACAAGGTCTTTCCGTCAATGTAAGTTCTCCAATCTGTGCCGACCGTTGCATTCCTTCTGGAGGTATACATATTCACTATGCCGACTAGAGTATATCTAGTTTGTATCTGGGCCACTCGTCTTGACGTTGCAGATTTATCGAGGGACATAAATGCCTCCTTTATTGTCGCAGAACGCCGGAAAGCAAGACAGTTGTCTTGTCCCCGCAGAGCGTCTAGGAATTCTCGAACTTGCTCCATAGCGCAGGGGCTTGCAATGGTAAAGAAAAGGCGAGTTGTCAGAGAAATCATATCCATACGAGAGGTCATACAGGGAACCGATAGTTCACGCTGTATTCCACTGATTGTATACCTGCAGCGCGTAAACTGGGGCAGCATACTCCAGTCAGTCGTCGACCTTTGCTGCCCTCTGGGCCTGCGACGGGCCCTCATTGACTCAGTACGTCCGGCTTCGCCTTGGCGCCTTTCAGTCACAGAGGGACCGGATTCCTGCTCCCTGCTTGGGCTAACATGGTCTGGCTCAGGCTGCGACCTGGGAGTATGGAATGATCCGTCGCTGTGGCTACTTGGACTTGACTGTTGCTGTACTTCTGAAGAAGAATCCTGGTGAGTATCTGAAATTGTGGATGCCTCAGTCTGATTCCGCAATATATTGAAGATCGACCATAGAAGTTGGTTTTGATTTTGTACTTGCATTGATAGCAATGCCGTTTCTCTCACATGTTGGTTATGCGCCTGAGCAACAATGATGGTTAGCATAACCTCGTGACAGACGAATAATGGACTTTCCATAATCAGTTCATTAACTCCCATGCGTAAATCCTGCGGAATATGCAGGTATTGAAGCCCAGCAGCCTGGTTTTCAGGCGAGCGCTCATCTGCTATAGTGCCAGGTGATGACACTGTACTAAGAGTAAGAGAACCGTCAGTTGGCAAACTTGCCAAGTATGACCAAGTATTATGAGGATCCATGCTCTTAACGGCACCGCGTTTGATGCTCTTAGACGTAATAGAAATGGGAGTTAAGGATATTCTTGACCATGAGAGTGGGTAGGGTAGTCTCCTTATATATCCATAGGGCTTGGCCGATCAAAAGCATCGTACAGCTGAGTCAGCTTCCTGATATGGCGCAGGCTAGCCCGGCGTGCATATCGAGTTAAACGACGACGCACAATATGCACGTGACCTATAAAATCTTGCGGAAACAAATGAATCTACTGTCTTGCCGAAAATGTCAGCGCCTACAACGCACCCACTGATGGTAGACACGGACCATTGTGGAGACAGGTTGTCCGATCTATAACAACAAGCTACCATCAAGATGTCCACTTCTGCCAGACCTCCAATCATAACAGTTTCTTTGACTGTGGATGAAGTTGACAATGACAACCATCACTCTCCATAGGGACACAGGAGTCCTCTTCTATGGCTGTTGCTTTAGAAAAATAAAGGATATTAAAGCGTTCTAG
Source organism: Aspergillus fischeri NRRL 181 (assembly GCF_000149645.3). NCBI lineage: Eukaryota > Fungi > Ascomycota > Eurotiomycetes > Eurotiales > Aspergillaceae > Aspergillus > Aspergillus fischeri. The sequence goes on from NW_001509766.1 coordinate 117,898, forward strand.
AGGTCATCACTTTTCGACTGAAGGATGGAGCACCTACTTTTGGGTAGCTTCAAAACTCCTGCACTTGCAACATCAGGAGGTGGTCCGATATTTCGTTTCAGTTAGACCTCAACCGTGGAGGTTACGTATAATTTATTACTCACTCTTCTCGGTAAATCTGGCCATTATTAAATCCCTACCGGAGAGACGACGCCGCTTTTTAGGACAAGATGAGTACCAAAACCAGGATAAAACATTTCCAGGGCGAGTGCCTCTTGTTCTACACGGCATAGACGCCTCCGCCTCTTCTACGTCTGTGTGGCTGTTATTCTTGGACATTAACGGTTCATTTCCGGAGATTTTCCGCAACTAAACTGGCGGCGGCACGAATCCAGAAAATCTGCTCGCTGTCAGAGATCACCGAACAGTCACCGTAGCCTGAGTACTTTCAACGGTCTACTGATCACGAAACCATGCATGCTCCAATGCCTGACACGCTGTGAATCGTTTGGTCGGGTCCAGATTCGTGAGCCGCTGAATAAGATCCTTGAATGTTGGATCGACGACTTCGGGCCACTCGGAAAATGGTTTGTAAGGGATGTGTTCCTCAGACCTTTCATCCCATAGCATCCTTAGGACCTGGCAACTAATCTCATCATCGCCAATGTGTTTCAGAAGACCATTAATTCCTTCTGAGTCTCCAAAATACGACACTTGACGTTGCAGGCGAATAAAAGCAGGCAGTGCACCCTGGGTTTGATGTTTTCTGAAATCCTCGTCAGGACCGAAGATGACACGCCCGAGCATAGCGTAGATGCACTAACAAGGCCGTTTTAGTAAAAGTCTTTCAATTGGATCTAACGAACTCACAACGACCCCAAAGGAAAAAATGTCTGTTGGTTTATTAAGTTCGCCCTTGAAGTGCGCCTCAGGGCTTCGCCAATTGTCGTTGCCCGCAAGCATACCTTTGATACATCTACCCTTGGGAAGGTAAGCGGCATTTTCAAGGTCGATGATCTGAACCCGTTCAACCGTAGTATTTTCACCACTGTGCTGGCATTCAACCATAATATTGTCTGGCTTGATATCTAGACGTATTTAGAAACTTAAGGGACCGAGCTGTAGTGCAATGGGAGTACCTAAATGGACGACGTCTCGATCGTGTAATTCAGCAATACCTCGCAGACTAGCCTTAAGAATCTGCTTCCGCGCTCGTGGAGGTAAGCCCTCCTTGACTAGGTTGAGGAAGTCGCTGGTCAAATATTTGTACACAAATATTCGTTGGCCGGGTATGATGTCGCATGGCAATCGGATAAATGAACACTGCTGTAACTGGGGCCATATTTTCTCATAAAAGTTATCGAAAATATCCTTTGGTATGTCTTTCAAAACAAACTGATCTTGTCCGGATCTACAAGAATCAGCTGGCCTGCCAAATGATATGGGGTGAAGGACATCGGACTTTGCCAACCAGACGCGACCCATAGATGGTCTTTCTTGAAGTAGTTCTTTGAAACGGTAACAAGATCCAGATGCCCCAATGTATTCATTAGGTGCGGACGCCATTTTGGCAATGTTCCTTCTAAACATGGTATTGTGGAGGATGCGGGTGTAGGAATGGGACAGAATTTGTTCTGCTGCGACACTGATGAAAGAAGGGAGGAAGCAGGTGCTCAAGTAGCGAGGAATGTTCGACGAATCAATTTTGGACGAGATTAAAGGGAGGGTGATGATGTAGCCAATCAATCAGACTTCGTGGTCAGCCATTTCGGCCCCACAAGATCCTCATCTTGGCAGTCAGCCCCGTCCAGCTCCAACAAATCAAGACTCGTCGTGCCAGACTCTGTCCACTGAATTACAGCAACCACCACTTATTTAGTTGGTCTATCTATATCTTCAAGATCCCACCGGGACTTGCCTTACTTGCTAATGATCCTACGGTAAAGGTGAAAAGGAAGAAAATAGAAACCGAGCTTAGCGGCATTGTACAGGAATCGTATGGCCATGTCTCTTTAGCATTGGGAAGTCCCTCCCTGAGGATCTACGGTCATTTCTCACGGCATTGACATCCTGAATCCACCTCCTAAGCTCGTGCCTCACGCCCGCTTATAGTAATGCTTCGATGCAATGACGTTCTCATCTTTATCAAGTTCAAGCGCTGAATAGTGCTTGGCAGCATCGTTCTGGCTTGGATGCTCAGCCTCTCTGTTGACCTCAATGTGAGTAAAATTCAATATCTCAACAGAGAGACACGACTCACTTCATGGCAACCTTTACTGTTTCGGGCTTCAACGTGTCTTTGTAGTTTTCGGCAACTTCGGCGAACTCGTTCTTGGTAGCCTCAGGAAGGAATGGTCGCTCCCATGTGTCTGTTTTGCTGACGTATGCGATGGTGACCTCTTTTCCCTTGGAGGTGGTCATGCTTTTGATAAACTGGCTGGCTCTGTACATCTTGTACGCAGGTGGGTAATGACGAAATGTAGGAGCGAGATAATGCGAAGTCTTTCAGTGAGGTAGTGATATATGGGAATACAATCACTATTTATGTTTTCAGTCTATTTGCTTTTAACCACGCAGCACGCAAGCACCACATCGAGCACTGTCACGTCTCAGCGGGGAAATCAATCTAGTGATAGCGGTGCGCAGAATGATTGAGGTTACCGCATGACTTGATTGGACGTATTCCTAGCCTAGTAACGCATCTGTTGTGGGTTGTGTGTTGGGAAAGCGATACGCCGTCAAAAGCCATTTAGCTTCTAGAGGAAACTTTGTATCAGTTGCCAGATGAATACAGCTCGAAAACCAGGAGCTTTGAAATAACGAGGCTGATTTCAAGGTCCGTGCGTGCTGGCGTTGAGCTAATGACTTCAAATCTGCTTATCTGGCATTGGCCCCTCATTGCTTATTCTTGCTCACGCCTGCCCATTTCTGCCTAGTTCTGCCCATTTCTGCCCACGGCGACTTGAATGTGCCCCTATAATAGTCTGCACTTGCCGTCGTTGCCCACTGCTGCCCATTATCGCCCATTATCGCCCATTATCGCCCATTGTTGCCCGCTATCTTCATCCTCTGGAGCCGACAAACCAGCGAATTAGGAACGAAAAGTCTTTCTCTATGGCGCCGATCTGTAACAGGACCATAGTCGGACTTCTTGAGAAGGAGAGAGAGAAATTTGAGGATGAAAACTATTCCCCAGAACCAACTCTTTTGCGGCGATGCAGATTTTCTTGCCAACTGGTCAAACTCAATTCATCTCACCTTGGGGAAAAGCCCAGGCAAACACGTGAGCGACAATCAAATGCAAGAGCTGTTCTGGTTCCCATCCTGGAGAAAAGCGCTGAAGTCTTCATATTGGTCTCTTTGCATGCGCCCGCCTCTAACATAGGTTCAAACCGACAGTATGGGCTTGTTCCTATGGTGATGGCTTGGTGGGAGCAAGCGATACACCCACCGAAACTGAGAGATTTTGCGCAGGATACTTGTACCAGATTCGGCCTGCCCTGCCGACTTAGCGAAGAACTACCTGCCCCTAGCAACTTCAGTTCTACGAGTCCTCGCAGTTCACCGGATAACACAGAGGATACGGATATAGAAGCTCGGAATCAGGACATTGCTGCGGAATCAAGCGGCGAAGACAAGATTCAACAGGCCTCAAACGATCAGAGCTCTTGCTTATTCAATCCTATAAATGAACTGCCTGTTGTTCCGTCAAGCAGTGACAACTCGGGTATGCCAGCCTTCCCAATGACAGTATTACTATGGATTGACGCCAGCAGACCAGCACCAATCGCAACTAGGGCAAGCACACGGCAGCAGCTTGAATGTCATCTCAAATGGTGAGGACTAGATCATTTGTACTGCAGAGTTATGGTTGTTGCTTATTGCATGGGTACTAGATACAGATCCAATTCCACGTCCCAAAGATCAGCCTCTACGATCGGTCCTATCGTTTCTGAAGCATGAATTGCTCAGTTTTCTGGACTCACCATATAACGTCTGGCAAACAGGTGCGCTTGCAAATTTCCTCCCCAGCGCATGTGCAGATCTGCGAATGGTGATGCCATGGACCGGTACACCTCTGCCGACGCTTGAAATCAGGATGGAAGTGCCAATAGAATTTAGTGAAGCCTTCATGAAATACCGACAGTCTAGGCTTCACGTGAGAAATACCGAACAGAAGGACGGCCGTAAAACCGACAACTCTGACCCGGTTCCAGCACAATGAGCCACCATCCCTTGCCACAATCTGGACCTGTCATGACAATTTCCAATTTGTTTCCGTGAACGTACACAGCTCCCACGCCGCCATCTATCTGGACAAGAAGGGCACATGCAGAGTTCCAATCCACAGAATCTAGATCGTGGATTTCGACAATATGTGGGGCTAACCTCGCACCTGCGCCCGTCAACTCTTTCACTTTGTTCTCAAGAAGCCTGTCATCATGCGCTAATTCATCGACCCGAAATTTCTGTTGTTTATCTGTTCCCTTCTCTCCATCAGCCATCGCAGACGCCAAGATAACCTGCCAACGGATTCGGGCAATACAGATGGCAAATGTGGAGTTTCGTTTTGGAGGAAGTTGGTTCCGGGATGTGAGGGCTGGCAAGTTTCCACTAGTGGTCGCAAAACTTGCTATTTCTGTCAAACTACGTTAGGGGGTCGAAGTGGGAAGGAGTAAGAGAAATCATACATGACAAATCAAGCATCATGAGGCGACATACAAGGATTCTTTCCCACAAACAGGGTGGCCCTCGCTGCTCGTCTCTCCGAACGTCCTCGGAGTTATAGCTCAGCAGTCTGCTCTGGAAAGCCTGGTCGCGGTCAATATGCGTTGAGGATTATTCGAACTGATAGCAGTATTTGGTCGACTGTAGCTACCTAATTTTGCTCGCAAATTGTTATTTCAAGTATGGAAGGCGACCCAACGTAGCTCACTCACTTTATTCAGCATTATGAGGTTCTCGGCGCGGAGATGAGAACGTCGTAGCGACAAGGAGGGGCAAACTGGAGGTGACAACAGTTAGCCCCACGCAAAGTCCAGGTCTCGTGACTGCCCGATTGGTACAAAACGGGTAGAGTATAATCACGTGATACTCTCATGACTTGGCCGAACGAATGGCCCGAGAGTTTGGACAACTAGAGGACATTGGGAGTCGCATATGAGACTTCCGTGCAGAACAGTTGCTTTGCCCAGAGTCTTTAGAACATCACAATTCCGAAAGGACAATGCAGAGGTTGGCGTTTCCCGGAATTTTCCGAAAGATTTGCTTTGGAAAAGCAATTAAAAAGGGTTGAGGGTTGTTCCAGGCACCACGGCTTTGCAATTGCCCGCATTTGCCCACTGCCGCTCATCCTGGCCCACCACTGCCCATTATCGCCCATCTACACGACGTAATTGACTATATTGGCGGCCCGCGAGTATCCCTGTATTGTCGTTTGTTTTGTCACAAGTTAGTCAATCCATCATGGGGTAGCACGTACGGAGACTGTAAACTTCGTTTTGCCAAAAGTCGAGACCAGAGATAGGCCGGCGGACGGCAAATCTCCTCTGCTCTGTTCTCAACCACTACTGCCAAAATGAGCAATGGAAAGCGTTTTAGGAGCACAGCGTGGCCTTTAAAAGCGCCAGCCTTGTCCCAGATACTCACCGCAATTTGGCACAGACCAACTCAAGACTTTCATTGACCCTCCTCCATTCCTAGATCGCTGCATGATTACTTCGGCATGGCTTGGTGTAGAGCCTTACTCCCTTGCAAGTCGCGGTGGCAGAAGCTCCTGGGGCGTAACAGCACCAATAAGGACGAACAGAATGAAGACGACCGGGCTCCATCGATTGATAGGACGCCTATTTTCGAAGAAATGACAATTGTGAGTACTGTTTGTGAGGTTGCTTCCAGCCATCTAATGCCTTCCTTGGGCAGACTGCAAAGTACATCAACGGTGAAAAAATCACGGAGCATATCGTCGTGAAGACTAAGCGCATTGATGACCGAGGACACACCTGCATCTGTAACTGTGATTCGAACAGCATTGCGGAAACCAGACATTCTGGGCTTAGCTCTATCAGCCTTTCAGATCAAAGTACAATTGTCAAGGACGCGAAGGCCCTGGAAGAACCTAAACTCTTTGCTGTTCACCCTCCATACGTTGACGACTCAACCGGCGAGCGGATGGTTAGACTCTACTACGAGCTCTCAGTAAGCCTTGATGACCTTGAGATCAGAGGCCTTGAATCTCGTATCCCAGAGTCTGACGATGATTTGATCGAGGCCCTCTGTCGTTATCGAGGAAAGGATTTTTGGGTATATGTTCCTTATTCGTATGCCAAAGCTCGAATGGTTTTAATGGGTGTATACTGAATGGTCTGGCTTCTTCATTGCTGTTATTTTCTTTTTCCGGCTACTGGCCGCTCAATGTTATCGTGAGCATTATACGAAATAGATAGTTCTATCTCCATGACAGAGTACGTCACAAACTGCTTTCATCCCTGGCAAGAAGAACATAAGTAGTGTTAATCCGCCGAGAAAAGGAGGCATGAAATCAACTTCCCCCAAGCAATGGTTCCCTTCGTATACGTTATTATTTGTATATGGATGGGAACTTTTCTTGTCTTAGTTGCCCTGAACGCCCGCTTTAAGAAGAAGCGCATTGCTGATCCTGAGTCTTTTGCTGCCTTCACTGATCATCCCCATCAAGAGTAACATGGATTCTGTATGTCCCTTGTGGACATGGTTATGGCCCCCAGTTACTAATATATTAGATGGAAACTAGGAAGCGGCAAAATACAGGGGCAGGAAGGGAAGGACTCATTCCAAGAAAGAAGGACAAAGAAGAACACAAGAGTGTAAGGGGTAGAAATCCTCATTGGTGTCCACGAGCTGATGGGTTACAGCAAGAGACTGACGACCATGCGCCCCCCCAAGACAACGACTTTGCTGGCGAGAAGCAGTCATGGATAGTTTACAGAAAAGCCCGAGATGCACCGAAAGCCAGTTGGGAAAACAAGTCACATGGCTTGCGCCTCAGGCGGCCCTGTTGCAGGTGTGGGGAGAAAGTACCAGTGGGCCTGGCCTGTCGTATTTGTCACCATGAGTCTTGTCCTGAGTGCTTGTACATGCAAGAGTGAGTTTACGGATGTTGATCAATACACGGGCCTCTATACTAGGAACTAGTTACCACTAGAATAGTACTCAACCTTAACGGTGGCGTTTGGTACTTTGTTATGGCTGAGGGGAGAGGACAGTTCCTACTTTCATGTGCTTCGGGGAGAGGCTCATCCGACTACTGTTCCCGGGAAGGTAGATACTCTATTCTTAGCTAAGGGCTGCAAGAATTCGTGTTCATGCAATCATACCATCCATGGCATGCAATCTATGTTGCATTAGATGCAAGAAGTAGGATAAAGAACCCATGTACTTGATTCACACTAGCAGGGCAGAGAGAGATACCATACCCCACGGGAGCCCCTGCATAACTTCCCTGTCTGCAGCTTGTCGTGCGTGTATCATTCCCATGCGCCACGAACTCATAGGCAGTGGTAGTTCAGAACACTCTTTGTTAAAAAAAAATAGGGAAATAATAAACTAAAAAAGAATAAAAAATGAAAAAGTCCCAGATGGCGCTTCTACTTCTATATTCGATCGTTATTCAATACCCCAGAGGCACAGGCATTCCGATCTCTCATCGCCAACACTGGAAAACAGCCATTTCCCCCGTCTTAAAGCTCCAATCCTTCTTCTTCTTATCTACTTCCTCTCTCCTTCAGGACCTTGAGTGTTCCGTTGAGTTATTGGGTTACTTCTCACCTGTCAGTCATCAATTGTCTCTTCTCTTGCCTTGACTTTGTGTCACCATCCTCGTTTACCGTACATATCCCCGGGGCAGAAAACAAAGAAAAGGACGAAGTAGTCTTGATCTAATTCCAGCTCTGTTGCAGCTTGTCACGCCTGCCCATCTGTGCCAAACTCGGTTGCCAGCATCCATCTTGCAGCATCTCTCACTTCCCGGGCTGATCTTGATTGTTGCTCTCGAACCTCGCTGGGTGTTTGATCTCTGTTCTTGTCTGGGTGCATCCTGTGAGTAGCATGTCGTCACTTGTCACGCATACTACCCCCTCTCAAATCTGTTTGGTGGGCGTCGGTCTGCCTCGAAATGGCTCATCTGCCTTCAGAAGCAACTTACAGCGGATGGCGGGGTCATGGACTCAAACCGCCGTGCTGGGTTTTGCTTCTGCCTTGATGTTCTTATCTTAATTTTGGGCCTTTCTCATTGCTGTATCTTGTATCCCCTTGAGGCTTCTGGCACACTGCACCTTTCCAAGTGCCAAACCAAAGCTAATCAGCGGCATTTGCCTGCCGTGACTTCACCAGACCTGGATCTCTGCAGCCTCATCACCATCTCGGATCACCTGGTTCTGATCCCGTTGGAAGAAAGAACAAAGACCTTCGAGATAATATATATTACCGCCATCGCAGCTGTAAACCCGCTCCGATCTCGACGGCATTTTCATGTGTTGAGCACTATCTACCTCTCAGCAATTCAGTAACCGTACTGCCTGAGAAACATCCAACTTGAGATTGTCCAAAAGATACACCTGCTTAACGAAACCTGCCGTGCCTTTATCAATACCAACCTCTCAAATTACACAATGGTGTTCAGCGCACCTGCTCCTGGGGTGGGCTCCAGTAAAAGGCCAGCGTCATGCATGCAAGACGATGTCAACGGCTGGGATAATGTCTCAGTAAGTGATACAGGCATTGAAAAGACACATGGAGCTGACTCATCTCCTACATAGCCCATGGTTCTATCCGTGCGTTCATCGATCAACATCCCTTACGCCCACTACGCCATGATCTATCTCGACAACATGGGCAGACTCAAGGTGACGGAATCTCCGTCTATCCAGGAGCAAAACGGGACTGTTTTCACAACCGAAGTCCGTGAAAGATTTTTGGAAATCCTTGGTGCCAAGATCGGGTATCAGCGCCCCATGGTTCGAAGTATGTAAACATTCCGCGCACAAGTACGATATTCTTGCTGATCTCTTTGAACAGGGCTGTCAGGTGCCGCTGCTACACCATATAGCTATGATCCTCAACAACCGCTTGGTCATTTGCCTTACCGTCAAACCAAGCGGGGCAGAAATTCCCCAGCCCACTCTATGTACGGTGTGTCGCCATCCGTCCAGTTCTCAGTTCCCGGTGAGGGAACGCCCTCTTGTGGATCAGTGGACATGGTGGGGCTCGAGATCGGTGATACTCCTAAAGTCCTCAACTACTATGAGAGATCCTTGAAGCACTTCCAGCAGTTCAACTGTCGTCAGATTGCAAAGGCATTCATTAAGTTCATCAAGCCAGGAAAGCAAGTCAAGCACCCCTATAATGGAGGTAAACCCCCGGCAGGAGGCCCTCCTGGTGAGAAGGGCGATCCAGAGAAGACAAAGCCCGAATGGTGGCCCGCCGATGTGGTTCACAAGGAGCCTGACCATCTTCGAAAGGATCGTACGTGTACCCCTCGAGAAAATCTCTGGTGTCAAGTAACTTGGCTGACAGATTTAGAACGCCTGTCTCTGTTGATTCATATCATCCGCAAGCTTGGAAGATTCGGCATCACCACGGATCAATTGCAGGAAATTGCCCACGAGTGCAAGCGGCAGCTCAGAGGCCCCCACAGTCTCCAAATATTGGACGAGGTCTTCGGAGTGAGAAGGATGGAAGAACGCTATGAAAGAGGAGAAGTTGGTAAGCGGCATCTTCTTTCCGGGAAATTCATTTTGACAGCTGTTGACGAGCCTCAGCTGCCAACAAGATCGTATATGTTGTCAACCGAGAGTCGAACCCGAAAGAGAAGGATGGCGACTCCAATGTGGATCCGGACCAGAAGCATGAGCAAGAAGATGATAGTGCGGATGAGGCACCTCCCATTCTCCACTCTGAGATGAACTCAACCAGCCTGATGTCGAGCTCAGTCGAACACACGGGCATGGCGGCACCAAGTCGCCCAATGAATATGGGAGATGACAGAAACCAGTTGTTTCCTTTACCGAAGTCGTTGAGCTTCGGTGAGACGCCCCTGGATGATCGGACCTTCTTTCCCACGACCTCTGAGTATACCGAAGATTATGCATCGCAGCAGATGCTCAGAACACCTGCAACAACGGCACTTGTCAGCCCCAATGAGACACGTGCCGCTTTCGACTACATGACACAGGCGCCCATCACCTCCACCGCCCCGGAGCAGATTTCCCACCATCGCCAAGCACCCCTGCCCATGCAGCACTCGGCCAGCTTCGACCCTTGGGCGCCTTCGTTCCGACACAATCTCTTCAACCCAATGGAGTATGGTACTGCACCCAGTCACGCCATGTCTCAGACTACTATGTCATATCAGCTTCCCATGACCCCGACGTCTCATCCCCAGGAAATGCCTCGCATGGCTCACGGCCTGCCAAACCTGCCTCAAGACAGACCTTCAAGCATGGATGGCATGAGCATGAGAGGCCCTTCTTTCCGCACCGGATCTTTGAGTCATCCCCGTGATCCATCACAGCAGGCTCCTCATTCTAGCGGATGTGGCCATCCTGACAGTTGGACTTAAATAGACCACATGCATGATCTTAAATGATTGTTTTGACCCTGCAGCCTTGGGAAGGTCACGTCACTGCATGAGTTACCAGAAGCGCTGCGTGGTGATTCACGAGCGGTTTGGATTGTTACACCACTAATCCTTCCTTTGTTTCGCAGGAGTCCCCTGAGGGCATGCCCCTTATCGTGCGTTGCCTTGTTCTGATTCTGCCCATTCATGCTTGCTATTCGGTTCAACTACGAGCTTCTGCTTTTATCAAATCTGATCAGTAAAATATTTAAAAACTCTGGCTGAAAGCTTAGCCCCCTTATCGCGTGTTGCCCTCGCCGGTATTTGCCATTCAAGGTGAGAGGGCCAAGTGTCCGTTTCCATGTCCTAGGATATCGAAAATCTAAGTACTAGCCACGTGACCCTGTGCTGACGGCTTGGCTCCTTGGCTTAGTCATCCTGGAGATCCCCCCATCAAAGAGACCAGGTATCCATTGTTTGCCAGTGGAGAAATCATCACAAGGCTGAGTCATCATCATCATCTCAGCATGCATGTTTACTTCAGAGCTTCATTCTTGAGAGCGGAAAATCGCGTAAGAGAAGTTAACCTTAGCACTCGGTGTTCTTCTGAAAACCGTTACGTGAACGTTTTCATGCATTGCCTCGTCTGGTTAGTACAATACGTTTACCTTGGGCTTGCAGATTATAAATGCTTAAAATTAACCGCATGAAGAGTTAGGAGATGGACCGAGCGGAGCACAACATTTCAGCTCTGGGATTTGAGCAGTACCTAGTTGAAGATTGTTGGCCAGCAATCCATGGGTGACATAAAGGCCAAGACAATAAGCCCACTAGGTGAATGATCCAATATAGACCACGATTGAGAGACCGAAAACCGGAAATGACAACAAGCCGACGGTTACAAGCCGTATCGGGCCATGGGACATTACCGCAGAAAAGCCAGCGCCCACAAGCAGGAGCTTTCAAGCCAAAGCTTCTTACCCAGGGACGGAAATCCAGTGACATTGGTCCTTGTCCGTAGAACAGTCGTCCGCAATCCTGGCCGGACCATGGGCCGCGGACCGTGAGCCAGGTAGGCCTGCGGACAGCCAACTGGCGTCCCAAGCGGCTCACTGCCTACGTGGGCTACTGATCTGAAGCTTATGGTCCACTATGGACATAGAACCTACGACAAAGGGCTTAATCGCTCTAATTCCTCTATTCAAAGTTCAATATCCCGTGCAATAGACGCCATTGTTTCTTCATCCACGACGAGCTCCCCATCGAATTCCATGAAAATTGTATTGGTTTCGTCCTCAATCGCGGCCTCGAAACACTGCGCTGGCGTTAGCTTGCGTAGATCCTTGTCATAAAAAGTGGCATTTTGGTTCCTCGCATCCTTTCGCGCTACCCGTTCCACCTCGGACGGGTCTGATGGGTTAACCTGGAGTTCATGGACTGTCTTCCATCCCCCATCGTCCCCCGGAGCTCGGAAGGTGATCATGACAGCTTGTGAATTGGGATTGGGCGCCGATGGTGCTCTGCGGACCTCCCGGGCGGGTCGGACGACGATGTGAGGCTTGAGAATTTTTCTGGCGCTTCGAGCCGTCGCAGCCTGACTCGACTCCGCCATCACAGTTGTAGGCTGGTCATTAGGAGACGCAGTCTCTGCTCTCGGCTCTGTGGTGATCGAGGGCTCCGGCGCTGGCATTGAACTGGCTTCGTGTTCCTCCTGGGCCATGGTCTTGGCCCAGTCCTCGAAATTAATCCGAGTTACCACCTTCTCGGCTCGGGATTCCTGTGCATCCTGATGCGGAACGGGACCAGACGACTCGGCCAACGGGCCTCGATCCTGTCGCGCTTTCTTGTCCACCGTCCCAGCTACCTGACCCTGTAACTCTCCAGAAGTCAACTGTTCCCGGGCGACGGCAGGTACATCTAGGTCATTAGAGGTGTGCGAGTGGCCCGGAATGGTCGCTTCCCGATGCAACAGTCCGTGCTCTGTGCTCGCTTCGCTTTCTGGTGGCTGCTGTGACGGAGGTAGCTCCAGCCCGCTGAAGATAATCTGTGTGACTGGCCTTGTATGCTGCCGCCCTTGTGGTTCCCGTTCTGGTGTGTGCCTTTCCTCTCGTTTTCGATTGTCTCTCCTGGTCGCGTCATAGGGCGCCCATTTTGGATCTGTCCGTTGACCTTGGCCCTTGATTTGGGCTGACTTCTTCCTCGACACCTTCAGCGGTTGACTTGCAGCTTCGACCATGACCAAGTCCGCTGGCTCCTTGACTCTACCTTCGTCAGAGTAGTTTTGCCGTGATTCCACAACCTCAGACTCGACCGGTGCAGCTGGTGTGTCCGCTTGCTCAACTATGGAATGGATCATGATATCAGGGACTGTATTTGAACCAGGAGTTGTCGGTAAGACTTCACTGCGGCCTGGACCTTCGGAGTCGAGGAGCCTGTCCTCCGGTCGAATCAGTTCGTTTTCCGTATGGTCTTCAATTGCCGGCTGCAATACATTCGAAGGAGACCGTTGGTTCGAGCTCAGCTCTACCTCCGTGAAGTCGACTCGTGTAACCCGTTGGCCTCGACCTGCCCTACCGCTCCGATTTATGTACGGTGCCCATTTCGCAACCCCTCCCTGCCGCTTATCCTTTTTCGTCATTGCCTTCTTGTTCAAGGCCTGCGTAGCTGATCTGTCTGTGGAGGCAATGCTGCCCATGTCCTGGCGCTCAGCCCCTTGGACCACCGTATCATCCAACAACTCTTGACGAGCCTCCGCTTGGTCCTTCGAACGCGCGGTGGCCGAATGCACAGTGCCCTCTTCTAGCGCGTCTTCAACATCCGTCATGCTTCGTCTAACAGATATGGCACGTTCAGTGGCGGGGTTTTCTGCCCCTCGATTTCCCTGCTCAGCGTCCTTTGCTGTTTCCGCCGCATCTCGCTCCAAGCGGTCAAGCTCATGCTGCAGCTCCATCTCCAAATCCCCTGTAGCGTCAGTTGCTGGCGGGGCTGGAGCCTCCCCGGTAGACGTTCTCTCAACAGCGCCAGTAAGGGCTCGATCTGCCCTATTAGGAGCCACTTCCAATTCCTCACCGAACTGAACGTGAGTTGCAGTCGAAGCACGCTCTGGGTCACTGTCGAAGCCGTTAAAAACTTCGCGATCATTCTGGTCGTGGTTGGTAGGAACGACTGGGCTGTCAACTTCCATATTGGTTCGTTCACCTTCCATGCTCTCTGGCTCCTCTGGATGGACGACGGGCGGTTCGGGGGTCCCATCCATGTCATAGTCATCAGTATCTTGGATCCTCGGAGGATAATCATGCGGACGACTTGATCGTCGCAGCCCCCGTCGCCTTCGTCTCTCTTGTCGTCTACGCTCCTTTGCCTCCTGCTTCCGCCGTCTTCGGTCTTGCCGTGCAGCCTCGCGATGACTCTGACCATCAATCAGGTCTTCACGGCGTCTCTGGGTTGCTGAAACAACCGGGGGCTCCGGTGCAAGTACTCTGTCATCCGGGACAAAAAGTGGCGAGTGAGGCAGGGAGCCGTCTGAAGAGGGAGAGCTTGTCCGGGCTGGGCTCAGTGGTGTAGTCTCCGGCAGCTGGCCAAAGAAGGCAAAGTAGAAACATCGTCTCACGAACAAAGTAGTGACTTTTCTATCGAGCGGTACATTGTCGGCATGCAATTCGTCGAGGAAGAGTAATCGAGCATCCTGTCTCTGAGCGTTTTGGTGGGGGAGTCCATACCGCTCATTGAGTTTTACCTCTCTGGCCATAGCCGGTTCAAAGGAAGTTGGGTGATCGAGGGGAACCGCCTCCGTGAAACACTCACAGATTCGAGTCACAAGAGACTCAAATATATCTTCTGGGTATTGGTAACGATCCGTTTTTCGGGCTTTAAGGAGTATGTCGCGCGCCATCTGTCGATCGGGCGACCGCTGGATCAGAGTCTGTATATGCGGCGAGTCAAACCCAAGGCGTTGGGCAAGCACGGCCATGTCATGCAGAATCATCTCATCCGCCTTTTCATGACCTGGTTTTGCCACAAGGTCGTTACTCCTTTGCTCTCAGGGGATCTGTGGATAGTGGCGCATCGCGTATAGCCACAGCTGCCGGTATCCGAACTCTGCTCGGATGCTTTGAGGGCCACGCTGGTGCCGGAAATCCATCTCAGATGATTGGATCAGGCAATCATCATTGTTCGGGCCCATTTGGAATGCGCCTAGGAAGGCGCTCTTGACCGAAGGGTAACGCTGGCATGGGTTAACCAGACGTTTCATGCAGTTTGCGCATGCCTCAAGATACCACATATTTTGGAAAAAGGTATACAGTGACGGTATAATATTCCGCCTGCGTTTTAACCTCTTCCATATAGCCTTGCGTTCGGACGACGTGAATTTCGAAAAGACTTCCCCGCTTAGAACCAGGCCTTTAACGACCTTCGCATCCTTGACGGAAACACTGGGAGCCAAGCCCTGCAGGGTTTCCACTGTATGCGGGTCAACCTTTAGCATCTTCGCACGGTCGCCTCTTACGTAGTAAGACCACGACTCCAGTAACGAACCCAAACCGTGGACCATCTCCTATCCGGTTCAGCTCTGGACGAGTTGCAGTGGGCGTGGAAGGAACACGTACCTCATAACAGTTCGTGGCGAGTGCTCTAGGAATGGAGCCAAACTTCATTCCCTGCAGTAGCAGCGCAGGAATGATCCGTAGCCGGTCAAAGGCAGCGCGAACATCGACCCGCGATGTAAGCTGCCGAAACCGTTTGGCTTTGTTGGCTGTCAGGCGGGCCATCCATCGTTCTTCGAACCGTGCGTTCCCCTCATATTGATACTGACGAACTTTGAGATAGACCTCGCCGTCGCTTGGAACCTTTTCATTCAAATATTTATCCACAAGTGCAGCTTGCAAATCGGAACTAATGTCTGTTGTGAGGGCGAGACGCAGGTCAGAATGGACTCTCACAGGAAAGAATTAATGAGAGGAGCAGGATAGGGCAGTGCGGGGCAGGGCGTCTAAGTCTTGCCCACCATCGAGGTAAAGATCAACCGTCCACCATTGATCACTTGGCGGTAGCAGTTCTTCCGCGGCCTTCAGATGGTGCTGTCCGTGAAGGCATTGTACCTGCCCGACGGGAAAATCAAGCAGGGGATATTGATCAGGCGGATTAGTCATGAGAGCGACGGTACTCACTCCTGCGGACGTGAGCGCCATCTCCAGGTGCTGCCTGGAGACGATGGCAGTGACATGGTTGCGAACGCCCAGCCGTCGACAACGATCGCGACTAAAAACTTTGCACAACCTTTCGACATTCTTCGGATCCAGTCCTCGAGATATGGATGGATGGGCAACTATCTGGTTAATGTAAACTTTCGCGGTACCCCTGTACTTCAAATTCCGCTCCCGAGTAAGCTGGAGTTCGGTGTCTGTCAACAAACTCCTATCCATAACGGCTGCCACAAATAGATAACGAAGATTCATACCCAGAGGAGACGAGGGACTGGTATTCTTTATATCATCAGAGTGTCATAATAACTAGCGTCTTTCATGTGGCTGATTAAGCAGCATGATACTGGGGTAACTAGCTTCCATTGCCAATGATAGAAGCACATAGAAATAGCACTCCTTGATCCTTGGTCAGAGTTGCTCAAGGGCGAGCATACCACTGTATAAAATCTACGATTTGCGCTGGTCGGCGTTTGATTTGTATTCTATCTATTAACCTGCGCGAATCCCGCGGCCGGGACAGTGACAGTGATGAGTTCAAACAAATACATCCGCGCAAGCGACTCTCAACTTCCCCATGTCCCAGACCAGTGTACCTCCGGCACACACTCATCAGGGTCACACCCTCACCAGTCAAAGGAAACGTTGCAGTTGCAGCGTAGCCGTCAAACAAGTGGGCACCAGAGCCGCGAGACCGACATCCGTTCTGGGAAGGTCATCCAGGGACCACCCAAAGCACTTGGACTTCCTCAGGTTGTAGGCTCAGATAGTTCAACGTCTCACCCGCTCATTGTTCGAGAAAAAGAGTCTCCCTGGAATACGTTCAAGCCCGTCTTTAGCTGCAAGCTTGCGGGCACAGTGATTATCGCGGCGCATAAAACCTGTCCGTCCCAGTTAGAAGCGATTCGGGCATATTCTCCGGAGCAAGCCGACGAAATGCTACGGACCTTTCAAATAATTCGACACGAAAACATCCTCTCTGCTAAAGAGTGTTACAGGGAGGGGAACAGTCTCTTTGTTTTAGTCGATGACCTTCCTCTCACTCTCGAGCACCTTGTGAGTCTCCACCCAGATCAGCATCAGGTGGCTTCGGTTATGCATCAGGTACGGACCTGCAAACAAGGCGTGAGTGATTCTATTGACATTTTGCAGATCCTTAATGGTTTACACTACCTGGTTGAGGCTGGATTTGAGCACACGTCTTTAACCTCCTCGAATATCCTCCTCGGCTCAGATGGGATAATTAAGATTGGTAGGAGTTCGCACCGTTAACTCCCTAGACTGGTTATGCTAAACAGCCTACAGCTGCATTGGAGCACTGCGTTAAGCGGCCCCGGACACAGTCTCAAGCTCAAGTGATCAATTCCCTGGCCACCATCATGATGCAGCTCATGCAGAGCTATGAAATGGATGATGGAGTAATTGGAGTTGATGATCTAGGACGCTGGCCTCCTGATTCGGAAGCCTTTGGATTTCTAGAGGCGATATCATTAGCGCGCTCAGTGGAGGTCCTAATGAAGGTGTGTACCCTGTTACATTATACAAGCTACTACCCGCCTGACAATTGTTCAGCACCCATTTGTGGCCAAAAAGCACCGACCAGGCGAACTAGTCGCGCTGGCTCGCCTGGCCCCGATTGCGACAAAGACCTTTTATTCCTGCAGAGTTTAATACGCCAGTGCCATGTTCAATACGCTGTGCCCCCAATTGTATATGGATTTATTGGAATAGCTTCAAGAGAGTGGTTCTTTAGGAGTTATGTAGATTGGAATCAAGCGTTGTTCTCTTATATCAGCTGACATCACGGCCTTGCTACCTGCATTGCTGCCTTAGACCTTGTTACCCCACGTACAAATGACCCAAGAAATCAGTATTGTGCAGTGAGTGAATCTCTTAGCATACAAGTCAGGTAGCCAGCTTGTTCTCTCTTATTTTCCACATATTATAGGCACTTGAAGATGGCAAAACACGAACAGTTACCGTACATTGAGTATGTCACTCATGTCGCAATTAGGCTTTATGGAAATTGACAAGGCACTAGATTTCTTCACTCAGAAACCGTCTCGCTCCAGGCAGATCAGACAGGGCGGTCATTTCATATTCATCGGAAACTACTGGCTTCCAAGGCCAAAACCATCATGTCTGCATTTGAGAGGGGCTTCGACGAAGGGAAGAAAGGGTCTACAAATTCCAGGACACATCCGAGGGCACTCTGGCGCGTTTTATCGAATGGTCATATACTGGTGATTATCCCGACGTCATCACTGCTACTCATCCACTTGGCAGAAAATCTGGAAAGGAAGAAATTGCAACAATTAATGTTGAGGAGGGACATACACTGACTGCGGCGGGTACCAGTTTCACCTCAGACAATCATCCGTTACTGGCGCATATCTGTTTATACATATTTTGCAGCATCTATCATATCTCAAAACTCCAGAAACTGGCTTTCGAGAAGGTGACAGCACGTTTCTCGGACTTGGAGGCACTGGATAGTCTTGACACACAGCTCGCTGTGGTAGCCGCCTTACGCTTATCTTTTCGCAAACTCTCCACGCAAGATCCTCTTTTGGACTGGATGGCTCAATACGCCGCCTATTATGTTGGCAAACTTCAGTGGCAGACGGGGTTTCATGAACTTCTGCGAGAGTCTCCAACTTTGAGTACGCGAATAGTGCTTTTCTTAAATCCGGCATCATCTCCACCTTGGAAGACACCGAAATCCAAACATGTTTACGCACGCTATTCCCCTGATCAAAGCTATGAAGATGGCTACGAGTAACCTACTATATATCAGTTGACGAGGTCTTGGACCCTTGCAATTCTCTATAGCCTCTATTTGTCTGAAGTACACAATGGTGTGCGTCAGGGAAAGTGATGGTGCAGTGTTTTCTTGTTTGCGCAAGACTTTCTCATTTCAATCACATGATACAAAAGGATCACGTGCTTACCTGCTTTCACTTGAGCCCACACCAAACCATAGCTAGATAACTCTCTTTAGCTGGCAGCATCCTCATTTCTACCTCAAATTTTAGTGTCTAATCCCGCATCCCTGTCGTATCGATGGTCACTGTTGGCGTAAACCCTTCAGGTATATAGGTACTGCAGAAGACTGGGGGCGACCGCGGACCTACAAGTTCGAGTGGAGCCAGGTCTTCAGTAAACCGTCGCGCCATTTTCGGCGCGTTTCTCCACAGCCGGTGTTGACCCACCACTCCAATTTGAAGTGATCGCCACGCCGTTTTGGAGAGCCACAAGCCGATTTTATCAAGACGACATCTAGCCACGAGACTGTACTGTGCACCTTATCCACGGCTGCCGGGTCTTGGATAAACCGGTAAGAAGTTTACATACAGCCATATTACTATTTGGGTTCGCTGACATAGGTGCTAGTAGTTTCAAACTAGAATCTGGCACGTCGGGGAACACAGATACAACATATTGGACGTATGAATCCGTCCCATACTAAGATTTCCTACGATTGTTAAATCTGCTGGAACTCGGGTCAGGAAATTATCTGTTTGTTATCATTGAAGTCTATATGTGCAGAATGTATTAAACCAAAGTGATGGCCTGCATCAACTATCACCAGATTCAGACCCCGCGTCTAATTTTTCAGTCACTCCGCCACTAAAATCTGTTGGGCTCTTCTTAACTGGAGGTGGATAGTGTCGATCCTATCACTGTAAGCTTCCTGGTCGATCAGAACTATGGTCATTCGCACCAGTTCTTGCAAGATAGGCAAAAATTCGTCGAATGAGTCAGTACTGAAGGTAAATGTTCGGCCATCTTCCCGCGTCCGTAGGATAACACAGACATCTGCATCACACTCAATGCCATATTTATGGGCACTCTTAAATAAACTCTTCCGGAGTCTGCATCTTTGCTGACCTTTTGCCCGCGGACTATCCGACTGGCAAGGTCTTGCTATATTTTGACGATCCATTTCCTTTCTTCAAGCAAAAATAGAAGACCAGAAGCGCTGCTGGGCGATATCAAGGGAACGAAGATATCACAGGGAATGCCTCTTGACTCGAGGACAAAGTCATGTCTTTATATCGTTCACGTTCTGTCGATGGCTTGTTTCAAGTGAGATTGAGGACCACAATTCTTTTGACCTAGAGAACCCTAAAGAAACCAATGGGCTACTGTCTATTCAATTCTCTCGGCTGATGTAATGAGTGTGATGTTGAATCACAGGAGTCTGTCAAAGACACGCACCAGTCTCCTACTACTTAAAGGCACCAAGCCCCTGGGAGATCTTTAATCTTGCTGCATCTTCTTTTATCTCGTCTAAGTAAAATGGAATTTATGATTTTGTACGCTATTGCCGCAGGCGGCATTTTCTTGCTTCTAGTTCTGGTACGAATTGCTCCGTCGTTCAAACCACTAGCAGAAGCTCTCTCCAGGTTGGTTGCGAAGCATCTTGCCTATCCGCATCTCCTGGGTCGTCATCAACTTATAGGACCTTGGACTCGGCTGGCCGCTTTGCTTTCTCTTGCGTATGGAGTTATCAATATTTTCTTCGTGACATTTCGCGCTTCATCAACCAGCGAAATTGGTCGGCGAGCTGGGACCTTGTCGCTTCTTAACATGGCACTTCTCTACCCCTTCATGCAGCTTGGTCTCTTTGCTGATGTCATTGGTCTTTCATTCGACACCTGCCGCCGTGTCCACGGGGCAGCAGCATGGATGACGTCGGTGCTTCTCGCCTTACACATCGTCGCAGCCATACTTGACCAGCAGAAGTTCTCGCTCCACGAACAAAGCAACCTTTTTGCTGTTATTGTATGATGAAAGAAACAACCGTGGGGTGTCCTTAACTGATCTGTTGCAGGGGGCTGGGTCACTAGTGGCTTTAATGCTGTTCTCGCTTTCATTATTCCGCCGTCTTTCGTTCAAGCTCTTTTTGCGTACACATCAAGCGCTCGCTACAGTGTGCATCTACATGACCTGGCGACACCTTCCCTCTGAATCAATATTCCCTCGAGTCTACCTTTATGTTCCACTTGCCATACTGCTCTTGTCAACTTTCCTGCACGTCCTACTATTCCTCTATCAAAACGGTATCCTTCCCTCTCGGACTTATCCTTATGCATCAGTCATGTGCAGGAAGAAAAGCGAAAATACTGAGGAATCCGACGAAGACCCTGCTGAGGGTACGACATTGAAGATACGTGTGGTGCTTCCAAGGCCAATGCACGTGAAGGCGGGCCAGTATGTGAACCTCTGGATGCCCTCCGTCAGTTTTTCTTCGTGGCTTCAATGTCATCCGTTCATGGTAACGTCCTGGTCACCTGGAAAACAAGACGTTTTGGACCTGTTCATGCAGACCCGTCATGGCCTAACAGAGAAGCTACGAGCGCGCGCAGCTCTGGAGGGAACGGCATCATTTACGGCATTTGTGAGCGGTCCGTATGGCAGAAGTAAGCCAGTAGGTGAGTACGAGAGCGTACTAGCAGTTGCTAGTGACTTTGGTATTGCTGGTGTCATTCCATACATCAAGCGACTCCTCTATGGCTACAACACGTCTTCGGTACGGGTTCGTCGGGTGCACCTGGTGTGGCAGGTGCAGACGATGGGTAAGTGAATGTGGCCTTTGGGATATTTGACGCTAAAGGCACCCAGATATTGCGGTTGCCGCTGAACCGTTGTTGAACAGTCTCCTGGATGACGATATCCTCGACGACGGCTATGTATGTCAACCTTCTGCGGGCTCGGCTGGCTTACGGCTAACGGGGCATAGATTCTCGAGATGTCGTTCTATGTGGAGTATAAGACAAAAGCCGGGAAAGGAAGGCCTTTCGGAGACCATCACCGCGCAACTATCTACAATGGTTTTCCAGATTACGAGAGTATCATATCGACCGAAGCCACCGGCGAACATATCGAACGAGTTTCCAACACTCAAGAGGAAAGAGGTAAATTACTAGTACTGAGTGAGTTGGTCCGCTACTTCTTGTGGTATCTTATGCTAAGCGGCCCCAGTTTCAGCAAAGGATGAACTGCAAGATCATTTGACGGTGATCGTGAGGAAGTATCTCGACCAGAGGGTCAAATTTCATAAGGTGGAATTCCAACCCTCCTAAGCCCCAGGGTATTGTGTGTTTCATTTGGTTGCGTGGTGGGACCAATGGTCACAAAGATTGAGGAAGAAGCTGGGAGAGCAATACGGAGTAAAGAATAAATGAAATTCAGAAAGTCATCACTTTTATTGAAGATCTGATAGAGTGAGCGAATCATCTTTGAGTTTATTTTTTAAATTAAACCATTTATTTTATTTAATACTGCGCAGCTTTTTTATTTTATTTATTTTTATTTCTAATTTATTTAACTTTTATTTAGTTTTTTATTTTATTGTATTTCTATATTTTTTTGGTCTAAATATCATATTTTCGACTGTTTACGTTTATTAACTAGTATTTTACTGCTTTTGCTTTGCTATTTCACCTGCTATCTTATATTGCTTACTGGGGTTTATTTTTTATTATCATTTTTAATTATTTAATTTTATAGATTATTTTCTCTTCTTTATTTTCTTTCCACTTTTACTTTTGACTTTTTGTGTGATTTGAAGCTGATCCCAGCAGGGCTTCCCTCTTCCAATGTTCCCCTTTCAACTGTTCTATACTTTGCACTTTTCCATCCTTTGCTTTTTCGTGGCCTAGATTTACGAAGTCCACAATCCCTTTCATTGCTTTGACCGGCTGTAGACCTGCATGTATGCAGGTTCCCCACCAGACAGAATAAGGAGCTTATGGTGATCATACTGCAGTGTAAAAATCAAGCTTTTCCTCATCGGGGGAATGCATCTGGGGTGAGGTAATGAACAGTATTTCTTGGCAGTGGGGTGGTGGGGTGAGAGAGTGTTTCATCTCTCCCATAACTGTCATTCCAACCTGGTCTGAATCTAAGTCTGGAAGCGGCGCGACTGCTCTTTTGCTCCCTGTTGAACTGTCTTAATGCCAAAGCTCGGCGGTCTCGAGGCCATGGGTTACCTCAGTGGCCCTCAGGAAATCGCGGCCATCGAGGAAGTGTGGCCTCCGCAGAATATGGCGGCCCTTTGACCCTGTTAAAAAAGTATTTATTTCCCCAGCAAGCAGCAACGTGCCAGCACCTTCAGCCATTCATTTCGGTCGACTTTCTTTTCTTTCCACCTTACATCTTCCCAGTACGCTCTTTCGCTTTCCTTTCCTTTATTCTCTGACTCTCTGCACATCGCCGCTCGCATACTGCAGCCTCTGATATCATCGGCGGTACATTGGTGAGATTGGTGCAACTCAGGATGCTATCACTGAAAATTGAATTAAGAGTATATCCAGCGATATCGCTTCAACGCTCACTGCTGATCGCAATAGGAATCCTACGCGAGTGCAGATGATAACCTGGACGAAGTCGTCTTTCTACGCTTGTTGAGCAGGCATCCAAAGGTATATTTACCGAACTAATTGGCTGTGCATGATACAAGCTCCTGTATCGCAGATAAAAGCTTGCCTCAGCCTTATCTTGTCTGTCCTATCCAGCCTCACCCCCGCGGAAGCACTCCTGCTGCTCCAAGAAGTTCACAATGATTCAGAGGCGTTGGATACTTTCCAGGTTTGGAATGAAAGTTTGTTACAGGCTTCGGATCCAATCCGAGATGAGCCGCACCCCACATGGGAAACGGATGGTCTGAGTTGAATCCCTTCTCTCCTAAGATGATCTGCGGCTAAGCCTTGTCGATCTAACAGGGTTATCACTTCCCTGGGATGAATATATAGATATCCCTCACGACGACGAATATTATTATACCCAGCCTGCATCCTTTATTAATAGTGACCGTCAAAGCATACCAGCCGCGCTGCTCGGCCCAGGCAAATTAGACAAGGAAATAATTGAATGGATTCTCCATCGTGATCCTTATACGGTTAGCTATAAAGATAAGGAAAATCAAACCCAAGTTAAGGAGGAAGCGTGCGAGGGGAAGCCTTTGATATGTGACATGCAGGATCAATCTCCTCCGGAGACCACCCACACGACGACTAGGAAGCGCTCATGTTCGCCCTCGTCATCCTCAACCAATAATGTTGGAATCTCCCTAAAAGGAGCTTCCGCACCGTCTAAAGTGGAGAAAAAAATTCCTAAGAAAAGCAGAGCGGTTTTGAAGGCTTTGAAGAAAGCCAACCTAGCATCAGCAGGGATCAGGGTCCCTAGCAACGGCTCAGAAATCATGTTAGATCTGAACCTGCCCACTTCGGCTATTGGTGCGGCTACTCCAGTGTTCGTATGTGGGATTGAAGAGGAAGCCATCACTCTGATCCAGTCTATGTACAAAACCACCGTCGGCAAACCATTAGACGCTGCTCATGCACAGACGGTCAAGACAGCAGCCAGCAGTCGTCTCTGTATTGGAGTGGCAGAGTTCGCCAAAAGTATTATGGACTCTCTGAAGATCAACGAATACAAAGAATGCTCATTTCAGATTCCTCTCTATTGCTTCACATCGCTGCAAGAAGCGTGTGTGGCCTATTACAAAGTCTTATGGCCAAGTAAAAGCGTCAAGTGGAAGCCGGAATCAGCAATCAATTACATGCGTCAACACATGGTGCAAGTGCTGTTTTATCTGACCTTTGAAGACTTTGTCAGAGAAATATGTCTGAGAGAGCAAGACGGATCGCTGTCTATCAATCAACAAAGAAGGACAATACGGACTGTTGCCGGCGACTGGGTCCTACAAGCCGCTTACGGTGATGTGGATACTAAAGCAGCGCGGAAACACGTCGCAGAGGAGTGCCGCTGGGGCCATCGGTGGTGGAAGGTTGCAAGCTATGATGGATTAGGTCTCCTACTCCTCGCTAGTGATGGTCTGGCTAAGTATATGTATTTTGAGCTTTCCCGTGACGTCCGCAAACCCTACTGATCCAGTGGACAGAGGAAATACGCAGTTTCAACTTGGAATGGTCGAAGCACTTGCCATTTATATATGGAACACGCTCCCGAACCTTGTGACTTTGCTTCAATCACTTGCAAGCGTTACCCAGAATATAATGCTTGGAAGGAGCCTTACTGTCTGCGAGTGCAGTGAGATAACGAATCTGCTTGAAGGGGTAGCCGAGTCGGATTTGTACAATCACTGTTATCCAGAGAGATGGGAACGATGCACTCCAGAAGAGGCGGCGAAATCTGCAGCTACCGAGTTTAGGCGTTCTGCAATATGTTTAGCCACGAAGCTGCGCGCAGACGACACGACGGGGATATGTCATGCATAAGGAGCGGTTCTTAAAGGTGATGGTGTGATGTACAGGGTCCCGCGAGGATATCTGCTTTGCATGTTATTCCAGTGATTTCGTCGTTAATGTAACTTATGGTTTTGCTTCCTTTCCTGTTCATTTTTAGATGATGTTAAACTCAGTATAAACTTTGCGGGGAAATGCATGCAGCCACGATTTGGCGGTTGATCTTTGGCTACGACTCTCCACTAGAGGTTATCCGTTCCTAGCTGCGCCACGGATCGCCAGGGGACACTTTCCTTCCGAACCTTGGAACCTACAAGCTCATATCCGGGGCAGAAAGTACCTTTCAATCTAGGCTTTCTGGGGCAATAATCTGTGCGATAACGAGAGGATATAACGAACCAGATCGACAAAATTTTGCGACCACAAAACTTTTTGTCGTTCACGTGATTTAGAGGCAAGCTGGTAATTACTAGAATCTTCCACGGCAAGTGGATCCTACTGGGCCGTGGGACCTTCCCAGCGGACCCTTCTGGATATTCCCACTTCCAGTTCCAAAATTCTCTTCCATTATTTACCTGTCACTGGAAAGCCAGGTTGCGGTACGTACCAGAGCTACATCATGGAAGAGGTCAGTCAGTGTAGTTATCATCTGGATCAAGCACTGCTCTCTAACAAGCGTCCTGACAGCAGAGCCTCGCAGAAGTTCAGAAAAATTTGGTGGATGGAATCAATAGATTACTTTCCTCTTACCCTCACGATCGCCAACGTATCCGCAACTGGTGGGCTGACCTTGCACCATCAGTGGAATCTCAACTCGAGCAAACAACAGTGGAAGACCGTCCTTGCAGCAACAGCTTCATGGAGGGAAAAGTGCCAGAAGCATTGTCTGCTCCACCAAGCCTTGTTGATGACTCTGAGAGTCTTGGAGGAACTCCGCGCGACTCACTCTGTCCTGACACCCCATGTTTCAAGTCTCTTACTTACGCGGAGAAGCAAGCTGTAGACCATGCATCGAGATTCTTTCCAGATGACACTGTGGGAGATCAATGTCAGGGTTCTGGAGAAGTATTCTGCCCGCCTCCGAACCTTACTTCGGTGGGCATTGAACACTCAATTTCGCATGGTTGGTTTTTCAACACGACCATGAAGCCACCAATAACACTGAGGAAGCTAACAGCCCGCAGATGAACTGGATAGTTTTGATGTAGAGTCCTCAGTGCTCGATTTAGACGACTATGCTATCATGTTTTCACCACGTGCAGAAGAGCCAACAATGGACCAACGCGCTGGTCTGCTTCAGAATAGTGCTGCGCGGGATGATCAGCTTCTAGGCAGCGATTCAGGTGACGCCCCGAACTGTGTGCTAGAGAAAGAGCTCTGTCTGTCTCAGCTGTCAAGCGCACACGATCGTGAGTACGCCAAAGGGACATCATCATCTGGCACTGATCCTTCCCTGGACGTCAATGTTGATAGCAGTATTAGTGAGTTGAATAAGATTGACAGTCCAGCAGCAGAACAACCGTGCTCTGGAAATGACATTGACAGTCCGACAGCGGACGAGGCAATTCCCGACGAAGACTCTGCAGGTCCATCCGAACCTCCATCCGATCAACGCAAGCCAGGAAGATCCAAATGTCAGCGCAGCAAGAAACGCAATGGCAGTGGAGTAGGTTCGCAGCGGAAAAAGGCGAGGTTAGGACAGGCTAAACTGCTAACGGAATTCGTGGGTTGTAAAATTTCTGCGCAGGAGATATACAGGCGTTTCGCTGGAAACTGCAAGAGCGCCGACAGTCCTGAGATTCTCACTAACCTTTTTTTCTCGATTGCTTGCCAAGAAGCTTTCGTGCAGCTCAAGAAAGCGATTCCTCAGCTCCGCGGCAGTATGAAGATTTCGTTTTCTGCCAAAACAGTGTTCGATAACCTGAAGTCTTTGGAACAAGTGGCCTCCAACCTGACTGCTGGACGCATCATGCAACGCCATCTTCTCGTGGAGCTGGTGGAACATCGGATCCAACTGGAGGATAAGTATAAACCCGAGAACTATCGGCGGGCGAAGATGATCAGGGAGGACAAACGGCGTTTAGAGCGCTCTGACGGGCTGGCCCTGGATGAGATGATAAGGGAAGCATATCCGACAGTGATAAAGGGTTCAGATGAGTATAACAAATCTCGAACCACGCTGAGGAACAATCTGAGTAGTGGTCGGAATCCGCACACCCTCGCCCATGAATTTGGGAGACATATCCTCGACCTGATACCAGTAGGCGAGGGGCTCGGAAAGTCGAGCATAACGGACAACCAGTAAGAGCTTCCCCAGGGAGCAGCTCATATCATTCCACTAATGGCAACAGATGGGCTAGGGTTCGCCATGATGACTTCAAGCTCTTCATTTCGGTTCTTAAAGAGAAGCGAGGTCGCTTCTTGCGTCAATGCGCTTCGTGCCTAGATTCATTTTTTGATGTTAGCGACGACAACTCCAATTGCAACAGAAGATATCTCCTGGAGGACGTGGACGAAAGTTCCGTGACAGCCGAGAGATACGACTCCTCTGGTCTGGTAGACATGCTTGAAATGGTGGTTGATGACCAGCGTGGTTAATCAGTCCATGCAACTGTCGGTTGACGGCGGTAGTATAAGACACTCGTATAGAAAGGTTGATTTTATGGCGTTTTCATGATTCACGCGTAGAGTTTTGAACTTCTTGTGAGACCAAGTATGAAAGCAAAGAGCGACATTATGGTTCAATGAAGATTCAGAGGATAGTTGCAATTTGATCAGCATAGTCGGATATCTCATTGTGTCGTTGTCGAACATGTCTTCTGAGTACTGTTCAATATGTTTAAGCGTTGAACATGTTGTGGATTGTGTTGAACACATGTTGAACACTTCAAGCAAAAAGGGTGATGGGCAAAAATTTGCCACGACTCCCGGAGGACCTGGAAGGGAAGCGGCTTCTTTGGAGATCCATTGTTTTCTGTGGGACTCGTATTTTCCCTGCGGCCAATGTTAAGACGATTGAGATGGGTTCGCGATGCCATTGGTCGTTGGACTAGTGCTAGGGTCAAAATAGACGAGCTGACTAGGTCATGTGTAAGACAAGCGTCAGCGAGGGCATTCTTGCAGATGACTGATTGGATTAATCCTGTACACTTATGCAATTCTGAATAACTATCCCAAATTCACTCATGCGCCCATCAAGTACTCCAAATTCATCCAATCAGACGAGAGCGAGTTACACAATAAATGTACAGGTTCCTTCCTATATGCGCTCTTTCCGTCGCCTACAGTAAGCGGAGTGCGGCGTAATAATAAATTGTTGAGAATGACTTAAGTATTAAAGTAACTTGCGACGGGAGAAGGCAAGTTTGTTAATGGTCAACCAAGAGCATTCTGGATATAGAGCGCCTTTTATTTTCCTTTGCCCAAGTCGATATTCAGCATTCAACCATCCCGAGCCGAATCTTTACATGAGCAGGCAAGACATTCTGGCTTTAATCAATCCTTGAACTGTGCCCACTCGGCGAAATCCCGGAAGCTGGAGGTCTCTTGCAATGGTCCTATCGTCGTCGTCACATAACCCGTTACGTACCGAGCCAAGTTACGGGCTGCCTCCGACTCTTGCTCAGAGATGAAACAGAACATCGGCGCCAACTCATCAATAAGAGCAGCAGTCAAAGGGGACGTTTCCAGAGCGTTCTGAAATTTCTGGAAGGAAAGTAACTTCAAGGATTCCCATTTATATTTAGCCGCATGAATGTAGATCCAAGAGTGGATGAAGAGTGTAGGTAAGAGTGTGCGACTCTCCCTAGGGTGCTTTGGCACCACGACTGCGAACGGTCCATCGAAGGCTTGGGCGTTCGCCTCTTCCAATCGTAGTGACACCTGAGAGCTATTCTGTGAAGCAAGGACCGTCTCTGAGATTGAATAGTTCCCCGTATAGACGTACTCACAGTAAAGTGCAAAAGTGTCCAGATCGATATTCCTCACGACGATCGGCTCTTCACCTTGTATTCTTCCAGGAATATCTAAATCCTCCCTTAGAGGCTGTGGAAAACGCTCAACGACGGCTGAATGTATTGATAACCGAATTTGTTCTGAGCCCACGAGGATACACAAGGGCTGAGACCTGAAGATGCTACTTTCCGTCAGTTGCTTGCTTCCTCTCATTGTAAATTCCTGTGGACCACGAACTAGTCTGGCTGATGATTCATGCTGATTTGTGGGACGGGCTGACAGTTATCTGGTAAAGCGTTCAAAAACGGACCGGGACATGCTCTTTTTACTGAGGTAGTAATAGGCACGCATAGATGGCAAGTTGCTCCTGCGCCTCAGTTTTGGGCTTGTCTCATACAATCAGGGAAGGACATCAGGAAGCGGACGGCTTGAGCTTACTATTATATGTAACTCTATTACCCCTGATTGTGCGTCGACACCAAGCCACAATCAGAGTGCTGACTCCCCTAAGTGATGACCTGCATCGCTTCTGATTTGTTCACCAGATATGCTTTATCCAGTTTAGTGTACAATCAGGCATAAAAGTCTTGCGGGAGCAAAAGTTTTGACCAATTGCCCTTGCCTACGTAGTACATATCAACAGTCCGACTTCACTGTCCTTTCGCAAGGTGGCTGGACATTCATAACCGTGGGAAAGTCTGTCCACGTGACCTGGCAACTCGCAAATTCTCCTCTTTATCTTTCACTTCTACGGCCAAGTTCATGACTATCATTTTCTCCGAGTCTGAAATATAATTATTACCGTCTCATCAGTAATGGAGATCAAAGGGAACGTCTGTGTGATACCTGACGATCAATTCTTGCGGGAGCAAAAGTTAATGACCAATTTGGTGTTGACTAACAGAGTACACTAAAGAACTAGACGCAAAATCAAAAGAATCTTTCAAGCTTAACCAGCCTAGTCCGATGCCACTGGAAGCAACGCGCCCAAATGAGATCACAGAGAAAAGCGTTGATTCCCATCAGTTGCTTTTTCTTCAGCCTCTCCGAACTCCCTTCCAGCCTGCCCAAGTCTCCGCAGCGAGTACTTAGAACCATTAGAAGCTCCCAGCAGATTATCACCAGACGTTGACCTTCAGCGTTTTCTCGATGGATCCAAGGCCACTGCGTTTGCAAGTCAGCAGGTCATTCGAAACATGTGCCTAACTCGAGTATGCACCTGAATGTGACTGGGAGCTAATACTCCCATTGATCCAGTTCTATTGAGGATACCACCGACTCTACCGTGCGATGATCTTCCCACAACAGCTGCACGACGGCTTCTGCATTCCGAAGGCATTCAAAATCCTCATCCTTGAACAACAGCAAAGGGCCATTGTAAAGAAAATTGTCTCCCTTATCAAAGAGGATCTGGTGAGCTGTCTCCACATTGAACCATTTCAATATATCGTATACGACGGGCACGTTCTGAAACCAAGCACGGTCGGCCAGATCCTGACTTTTCTTGCATTCGAGAGGCATCTCTTCTCCGATCATTCGCAGTGCTCCGTGAGGACAGATCTTTATGGAATCTTTCCTCACCACAAGCTCCGTTTTCTTGATGGTAGCCAAATAGGTCTGACTAGCTTTTCTTACCACCTCAGGTTTCCCTGAGGTTGCACACTTTTTAACCCACTCCTTGAGGGGCAAAAAGTATTCCGGACTGCAGCGATGGCAGCTGTCAAGACTGCCGAAATGATGCTTCATCTCTCCTGTTTCAAATACTGGAAAAGTTCCTAGTGAGCAGCTGCTTCCAATCGATCTTGGAGGTGAAGGTACACGCCCTTTTCGAGTCAATGATCTGACTATATATATCTGATGATTGTTTTACAATACCTTGGCCCCTTCATTCTTCCCGTCGTCCCGTTCATTATTGGGTCCTCTTCCAGACAAGATCAGCTGGAATGAAATGTTGTGAATGCTTCATTCCTCATATCCTACGGTTCTTTAGGCATTTTCCACCAGGATCTTCGTCCGGAAAACATCTTGTGGAATGTTGAGTTCAAACGAGCGTTGATCATTGATGAACTGGCTACTCCTCAATTCTTCATGCGATTAATTAGAAGCATTTGCAATCTACAAGCCCAAGATGACCTACGTAATAACCAGACGAGGCAATGCATGCTAACGTCACGTAACAGCTTCAGGAGAACACCGAGTGCTAGGATTAACTTCTCTTGCGTGATTTGTGTCCGCTCTCACGTACCAAGCTCAGAGGCAAACATGCTGGTTTACTGACCGCCCAATAATACGACGGAGGCTCTTAAAGTTTAGTACATTGGAGACTTTCTCTACTCTTCAGAGGCTGGGAGTGTGTGTGCACCCTACCCGTACAAGTCTCTTTACATCGTCACTGCCGTCGGGGCAAATATGGCGCTCCAGATCATTTGTGTGTATGCGACGATGGCCTCAGAAGGCTGAGTGTTCCACCAACCATGTATAAGCTCCCCGTAACAAGGACTTGTATTCCATCTTCACGATCTCCTATTTCCCTTGCAAGCCTTACTGCCCCCTCAATCGTTGGTGCGGTTTTAACCATGGCCTGCGGATCAAGTTCCTTCCACACCGAGGTGTACAAAGCGCATACATCATGTAATAGTGACTCAGAGTCTTTGATGGTTCGGTCTGCCCATACAACGTAAATTCATCAGTCAAGATCTGCAGAAGATTCCTCCTATTTTTACTTACCGATAGGGTCACCATCTTTCTCTTGATATGTGGTAAAAATGACATGGCCAGGTTTCACCTTGTTTCTAAAGAGTGCGTGCGCTAAAGATCGCACGAGCGCCACTCCATCTCGCTCTTCTGACAGATGGCTGAAAATAAGGGCGCGGCACCTTCCTATCTTAGCTGACAATCATTTTTAAATTGTGTTTGGTTGACTTACTTCTGCTCATTGTTCACGTTCCTGGCAAACCATTCTGCAGTTTGGTCTAAACTGAGAACGTTGTGCGCCCCATCCACAAACCATTGTAACTTCCCTTCATCTATAATCTCAAATCTCCCTGTGAGCCGGAAACTTTGCACACCATGGTAGATGTCTGCATCACTAAGTGTATGGCCGGGTGTCTTGGTTCGAAGAAATGCTTTAGTGAGCTCAAGCGCTAAGGAGCAGTTCAATCGTTGTACTGGGACGCTGAGTACTCTACCATCGGTGGGAAGACACTCATTTGCTGGCACGAACGTCAAAGTTGTGCCTTTATCAAGAGCACGCTTTCGCATAACTTCCGCGGGCCCAGGGTCCTGGGTTACGGAAAAGGCAGGTGCACCTGGTTTAAATATTCCTGCTTTGTGCCAAGCAATTGTCTCGATGGTAGGTCCGAGCTGTGCAACATGGTCCATTCCAAGAGACGTGATTCCAGTTACAACGGGATTTCGTATTACGTTTGTTGCATCATACTCTCCGCCATGGTGGACCTCGAATATTGCCGCATCAACCTCTTCTTTGATGAAGGTGTGGAAAGCCAGTAGGGCGAGAAACTGCAGGTATCGGGGCTGCTTTGCGACTCCCGCACTCAGTTCTATATCCGCAGGCATAATGCGATCCCACACTTCGAAGAAATATCGGGTAAACAGTTCTTCCGTGACTGGATGGTCATCAATTTGTATTCGTTCGCGAACGCATTGCAAATGTGGCCCGGTATAGAGCCCAATCTTCTTGGGAAACCCTGTTCTCACGCTATGTGCACGAAGGAAGCTGCGTGTAAAAGCGCAGGTGCTACCCTTCCCCTTCGTGCCGCTGACATGGATGACATTCAACCTGTTTACCGCGTTATCCTAGAACAGGTCAATCGCCGGCGTATCGCAGTTCATGGATAATTCGTACTGAGTGTCCTAAACTTTGCAGCCATTCCTTCATTCCAACCAAGCTCGGCACGCCTTTGAGAGAATTCCCATTCACTGTCGTGGTATCTTGAATGGTGGAAACCGGAGTCGTCAGACTCGTCGGTCGGCTCGTCGGTCGGGCTTTACGTCTTCTGGTTTCAAGGAGTTTGAGTGCGTTCTTCGCGTTGTTAGTCCTGGTATCAAAACTCAATGAGAGATATACCTCGTAAGTGCGTTTCATTTTGGCTTATATGATGGTTTAACCTCTGGTTGACGATTGCACAACCGCTCGAGGTTGCCTTCGCTCCTCTATCTGTCATCTTAGCTGGCACGTGGCACGCTAGTGGTTGGTCCATCGTGCCCCGCAACGGCTACGACGGCCCAACCGACCCATTGACAATTTACCAGTGATGCACGAAGAGGGTATAAAGTCATTTGCACGGTGCTTGCTACTGAAGGAAGGATTTCAGTTGTTGGCTGAAAATCAGCACCTAAACGAAACTTCATACATGACATAAAAAGAAATCGTCAAGCTTTTCTCACTCAGAGACCTTGCGTGGCTTTGGTAATGTAGTCATGCCAATGGGAATTGAAAATGGGAATCCAATATATGCGAGCCTCTGATTCCATATCTGATCTCGCCTCTTGCAGTACATGCGCGCCATCTGTCTCACACCCGGCCATTAAAAGCGCATGAGCGACAGAGCAACGCACGAGACTAGCATTGAAACTCTTATCCTGGCCCAGGCGCCGCAAGGCTGATAAAGCGTTTCTCCAGCGTGAAATCGCTTGCTCCCACTTAAACTGCTTATGAGAATTCCTTGCCAGTGAAATCCAGAGGCGAAAAACGTAGAATTGAGCATTGTAGTCCGGTTCATCAGAAGATGAAAAAGCACGTTGAAGCTCAACCAGAAGCTCTTCGGCCTGTGCAAACATATTCCGTTCCAGGTAGGTCTCTGCGAGCGACATTCTTAGCCGTCGGCCAGTTGCAATGTCTTGAGTCCCCTTCTCTCTCATCGGAGTTAACTCGAGAAGCAGGAGCTTTTCAGCCTCAAGCGGCTGGCCCAGTTCGCAACGTAGGTCTGCCACTTCTGAAAGGAGTACCCGGTACCACCCAGTTCCCTCAAAGTACTCATCAAGAAGGCAGCCTTGAAGAATTCCATCAAGTAGAGTCAAGGCTTCATGGAAGAGGCCCTGGAGTCGAAGGATCTTGCCCAGAGTTATGTCTCGGGCTCTTGATGTGATTTTTTCAAGAGAGGAAGGGACAACGTCCAGCGGCTGCCACTCTGTCAACTCCGCTTTCGCTTCGACGAGTTTCTGTTGGCGGACTAGATTCTCCGCGAATGAAATGACAAGCTCCCCACGTTGGGCGTTATATCTCCTACTCAATTCCAACTCTCTCTCTTTGGGTGCAGCCGCGTCGTGCAAGAACCTATGCAGGGCGCTCTCCGACTCCTTTAATTTTCCCGACATTCTCATTACCGAGCTCTCCCTAAACGCGAGCCAGGCATTAAGGAATCGATCATTGTCACCTTCGAGGAGCTTTTTGGTACGGTCAATTGCCTCGACCTTCCATTTTGCATTCGAAAATCGTGAAGCGGCGAGAAGAGTCGATGAGAGTTCGTGCCGGAAGGAGGCATGGTCGCCGTGCTCCAGACACATTGCATCATATTCAGAAAGGGCTCGGCTCAGGTGGGGTAACAGCTTTCTTCCAAACTCTCCATTTCTGTGATAGGCATTAGCTGTTGACTCCCGAAGAGAAAAGAAAGAACCTACTGCGGCTCAAGGAAGCGGTTCCTCGGAAACGCATGACAAACGAGCAGAAGAGCTTGCCATCGCCATTTCCTCACGTCGGACGGCGACAACCGTTTTATAGCACAGTACTGGACAAGCGGATGAATGGAAAAGCTCCTAAGCCCTTCGGATTCTTTGTTGCAGGAAATCAGCGAGAAAGAAAGCAGCTTCTCCACGGCCGTATCAAACTCAAAATCTCCTTGGATGACCTGTATCAATTGTCTCTCCACCCCTTCCATTTCCGCATCTACCTCAGTCATCTCACCATCCTCACCCCATCTTCTTTGGGGAGAGGAGCCTCGATGTAGAAGCATTTCCGGAATCGAAGACGGTTCCAGAAAGGAGAACAGAAGAAGAAGTGAGGCGGCTCCTGAGGACTCTCGCTCCACTTGCTTAAAATTGATTTCCCAGGTTGTTAATACTGCCTTTTCAGAGTCTCCAAGACGTGAAGCAAAGCCAAGCAAATAATCTCGCCGAGTCGTATACAACCTACAATATTCCCGAAGGCTTCTGTGCCTTGAGCGAACGAATGCCCCGGCTTGTACTAAGGCGAGAGGAAGGGACCCGAGAAGGCCTGTGACGGTCCTTGCGTCTTCAATATCCCCTGCGGTAGGGTTCTGGAACCCTGACTTTTCGAGTAGTAGTTGCACCGCATCATTTTCCGTCAGGGGACTCAGAACGTGGCCGTTCTCCGTTATGCTGCCAATCACCGCCTGGTCACGACTGGTGATAATAATGTGGCCCCAGTTCACGGCCGGGTAAAACTTATGAAGTGGTACATTGTCCAGATCGTCTGCATTATCGAACACCAGAAGCCACTTACTGTTTTCAGGCCGAGATAGCCAGCCTTTAACAGCACCGATCTTGTCCTTAGAATCTCCAAGCCTAAGAAGGTCATGTAAGCGATCAAAGTCTGCCGAAAGCGAGACCATTGATGTTGCGTTTATAAAGGCAATCCCTGACGGGTATTTTGACAAATTTTGGACGGCATAGTGCAAAGCTGTCTGTGTTTTCCCCGCGCCCCCTGCGTCAGGTTAGCAAAGATTATATATCCATTATGATGCATAAACTTACCAAGACCGCATATTGCGAATGTCCGTCTGCCTTGAGCCTGCCCCTGGTCTTCATGGAAGTACGTCTTCAGCATGTCAAATACATCATCTCTTCCGCGGAAGAACGAGCATGGCTGCGTTCTTAGGTCAAATGGAATAGAGGATTCTATTTAGAAGTCAGTATGTCCTAACAAGAATGTCCGTAGAATTTACCATTGTTTTGGTCCGTGAAAGGTCGCGTTTCACTCGGATAGCCACTGCGTAGGGTCTGGGCAAAGTCTTTCAGCCGAGAAACCACGGGCCGAAAGGACCGATCCTGCGAAGACCTGAATCTGGCAATATTCCTGTGGTCGGCGAACTGGGGGACGGCGATCTCATGGGGAACATTAAGAATCGCAGAGCGCTGGTCGACAATCTAAGGGCGATTAGCCGGGTGGAACTATGAACGCATTCTCGAGATGGAGTTACCAGTCTCCTTAAAAAGGGGCCGATGGAGGTGAACTCGAGCTCATAGAAGGATACAAGTTGGACTTTCCTCCTCCTCTTGAGGAAGTCTTCAGTAATTTCTAACAGGACCTCTGAATCCTTCTGCAGTGTCCCTATAAGCGCACGGGGAGTCCTTATTGGCGAAAATGCTGAGACAATATTTGCCAGGACCTTTCCCATAGCTGCGAGGCTGCTACCGTTATGAGGGGTGCCTAGAGCCCTGTCAGTAGATGATGTATATACGAAGTTTTGAGATTACCTTACCAAGGAATAAGATTCCATATACAGCTTGTTGGACTTGCTCTTGCTCCTGGGTACAACCTATCAACAACGCCTTTTCAGCGGCTAAGTATAGGTCCGAAAGTAAATCGAACGTGGACATTCACCTTCTTCGCTATAATTCCCCCCAGGCTGTGGCAAACAAAGACAATAGGCCGGGATTTCTCCTTAATGCCGAGTTAGCAAAACTATGCCAAGAAATCCAGCGTGACTGACATCTTCTGTTGTCCGTAGATCTACTAGCTCTGCGAGCAACTTCAATGATATGCTTCGTAGGTCTTGCTGCGCGGTGAAATTCTTGAAGCGGGCATTATATCCGAAAGTCATAATACGAATGTCTGGAATCGCTGCAGGTAGAAGATCTCTTAACCACATTACTCCAGTTTCAGTGTGAGTCCATGTGTTGATAGGGTCCCCGTTGAGGCCATGGATCGCGACCAAACTGTATCTTCATAAGCCACCGCCCGCTTCCATAGCAAAATATAACGATGCATCTGTTTGACAAAATGCTTACTCGAACACGGTCTTATGAACCCGGTTTTTCTCGTCGGTAGTTGATGGGTCATGGAGAATGATAATCCCGTATTCGGTGTCCTTAGTCATTGTGTGGTAACTAGGTAGTCTAGTTTCGGAAAGATAATTGAGTTTCAGGAGGAAGCATTTGCATTGTGCTGGGCCTGGCAGTTAAAAGGTTCGCGACCCATCAAGCTTGTGACACGTGTAACAGTGGGATGATTAGCTAGCAATATGCAAGTCATCATATGCCGCCAATACAATTGTCTGAGGAGCCGCGGAGTGCATGCTCTATTTAACTGATCATTGGGCGCGAAGTGCAGAAATATCGGTGCCTGACCTCCAATCATCCTGCGATTGTGATGTAGGACCCCGCAATGGTAGGACGATCAATAAAGATTCGTCGTCCTATCGCCGCTTGCTCCCTACCTATCAATCAGATTTATCAGGTACACAGATGATATACACAGATGAGGCCAGTTTAGCGTAGCATTAGGTGAATTTAACTAGGGACCCTTCCTCTCAAGATCCTTGATATCTTTCAACCATGTAACTATACCTTCTGTCTGGAACCGGCACGGCCCGAAGGTAGTCCCGGAAGGAAAAATTGACCACTCCGGACAGACCTTTTCTGGTCCAGACCTGTGAAGATCAGGTTCCCCATCTTTAGGCCGAGCGACCCTGCGAAAGTTACGATATAGTCCACACCGGAATACTACTAACAAGGCTTCCGTTGGTAAGGTAGACATTTGCTGTCATGGACATTCCAATAGTATGACTCTATGGGTCTGTCATAGGTCTCCCGTGAGCCGATACCAAGAAAGCTATCATGGGGAGACAACCAGAATAAAATCTCGGCCTGCCCCACCTGTGTTTTGTTTGGGAAGCCCACTTATCACGTGCTGATCTCTCTAGCTGTAAACGGTCAGCGTAGGCGCTCAGAAGTTTGCATTGTGCGATCTTGCAGATGCGATACCTTGCGGTCTCTTCACTCCATAAATGTTAGAGTGTACTTAAGCATGGAGAAGCCACAAATGTATTTTGTGCTGCGACATTTCCTTAACGGCACCAAATTTCTTCTCCAATGTCAAGACAGCTGGCCGCTCCGCTATCTAGCTGCTGGACGGGAAGTTGGACGGCAAGTTTCCACTTAGCAGGTAGAGATGTACTGCAACACTTGAGATTCCTTAGACCAATTATTGATTAATAAGACATTAAGCCGGTGAATAACGTTCCACTCTACGCCGCGCCCGAGGCTGTCCGTATCGCTGCTGATAACCGGAATGTCCTCTGCTACCCGCCGATTCGTGCAAACTAGAATCCAAGCCGCTGGCCGCCTCCGAAGTCTCATCAAACCAGCTCAAACTCCTCAGCTTGGTGCTATACCGAACCTGAAGCGAACCCTTCGTCCTTCCCGGGAAGTGCTTCACAATCTCACTCCATGGAAGATGGTCTTTCTGCTTTAATTTCATTAAAAGTTTGTCCTCTTCGGATAAGACAGCAACACGCCTGCTGGTGGCACAACCAGAGGGTTTACGGTTACTGCGTGCGCTGTACCCGCTCTGGAGACCATCACCTTGATCTTCTAAAGTGCTCCTTGTTGACTTATTCAAGAGAAGATCCGTTGTTCTATCTTCTTCAAAAGTGAAGGAATAGACCACGCGAGAGAGGAGCACCTGGCGCGTTAAATAGCCCCTAACAGGAATAGTCTCAATATCCTGAAGTCCAGTTGTTTGACAGTGATGCCGAGGTTCGTCAAAGCAGACAGTTTTGCGTCGTGCGGTTCTTTGTGTGTTATGGCGTTCTTGGCCCGTCCTTTGCCTCACGGTGGCCCCTCGTCGCCGTCGCTTCCGGGGATGCGGCAAAGTGTCACTGTCATCACCATCGTCATTTCCGTCGGCATAATCGTTGTCACCATGATCATCATTATCGATATCGCTCGGAGATACGGAATTCCTCTTCCTTTTATCCATACTCGACCTCTGAAAGTTGGTCTTCGTCTGCTCAGCGGTCGCTATGATTGAGGGGCGTTCCGGTACAACAACAGAGACGGAATAAGACCGAGATGGACTTTTCAAGTGATTTCGCGACCCTGACTCTGATACTGCGCATGTCTCAGGTTGTTCAGGTGCATTTGAGGCGCGGGTCATCGATGCAGCATCATCGGTTGGGCGGAGGGTTGTTTGGGCCCCATCTTCATCCCCCGGAAATGTATCGTGCTCCTTATGAAGGCTTTGGCTCTGTTGGCGTTCAGCCAGCGCCATGATCGGATCTTCTTCTACTGTAGCTGAGCAATCGATCGCCTGGATGCTGTTCGCGGTCGGCGTGGTCGTGTTTTCACTTATTGAATCAGGGCACTTGGGATCATGACGAGATACAACCTCGGATTCGGCAGTATCTGTCGTTACATTATCTGTCAACAAATTGTAGGATTCGGCGGAATTGCAGTAGTCATTCGGCTCTGACGTAGACAGGTCTGTTCAAGCACATGAGACTGGAGCGCAAGCGACGCTCAGAGGAAGGACGCACCGTCAAGTACACAGTTGCTGGATTCAGCATCCACAGATGCTGTATATGTTGACGAAAGCATAGAATTGATTGGATCTGGTGGAGACGTTCCCTCTTTTTTGGGAGTAAGATGGGCCTGCGCTGGAGTAACCTGCGGACTATCTCCAATCCGTCCTTTTGATATGTTCTCTAAGGAAACTGTGTAGCAGTTACGTCAGCCAAGTTAGATGGAAGATCATATTGACAAAGCTGGACAGGATACAAAAAGGGCATGGCTCGTTTGCCTAAGATGGCAGGGGGGCGATTTCCTTACCGCTGCTTAACCCAACTGATTGCCCCGTTGCAACGTTACCTCCACCGTCATCTTGCTGGAATTTGTCGTTGTCCATGGATGGGTTGAGACACGGCTGGCCTTTGAAGGGCGTAGCGTCAAGTTTGGCAAACTCTTTGTCAAAATTGTTTGCATCGGTTGTAAGCCGTATATCAATACTGGACTCAGGGACTGGAGGGACATTGGTGATTTGCAACGGTCCAGAGGAGCAGTATAATGCAGATGAAGGAGAATTTGGAAGGGGAGGAGATGCGGAATGTGAAATAAAACGACGAGGAGGTGGTAGCGGAGGGCGAGGTGGGAGAGGATGTGACTTTAAAGGTGGCGTTAAGGGGAAGTTTGAATGCTCTGAGATCTCAGAGCCTGAGGCGCGCGGTTGTGATGGCTTGGATGGGGATTTAAGGACAAGTGAAGGGTGGTAAGGGATGATATGGTCAAGATTGATGACAACCATGGCGCGAACGTCTAGGGAGAAAGATGTACTGGGAGTAATCCAGCACAATTTCTCCGGGACTGGTATGAAAATAAGTGAGGACAATGGAGAATCGTGTGAAATTGCCGACTGGGAGATTCGAGGGCGAACCTCACGGGGAGCTTTTATACTATTCTTCGCCGTTTCTTCCTAAGCCGATAGCCCATGTCGTCAACCAAAATTTCAGCCATGCCTCCACCGAGAGCACCTGTGTTGTAATCCTAGACGTCAGAGTCGTAAATCTGCGCAATCCCACGGCCCACCACCTTGATCTTTCTGTCGGGCAAGCCGAGGCCTACCATAAGCGGAAATGAGCTGCAGTCACTCCGAGACGGCGGCGAAATAACTGGGCTCCGCGGACAGGGGATAGCCAGCCGTCCCAGACACCCAACAAAGAGCAGCCAATGAAGCACGAGTCTGCGAGGTGCGGCAATTCTGCGATTGGCCACAGGCTACAGTCGTTGGGACAGTTCGAGATTAGAATCACCCATCTTCCTTGCTGCTGCGCCTTAGCAGGCGGGCCGGGTTCGGTGAATTCACAGAGATGTGATACCACTGATTCCACTCAACTGCGGCTCATGAGTAGATGGCCAGCAGTGATAGCAGCTGCAAGGCGCAGCTCAGGGAAATGGAGATGCGCTATTTTTGCCATTGGCTGGGTATTGCAAATGACTGGGCTAGAGAAATAGAAACAGCTGGTGGAGACAACACAGGTGCAATAACCGGCTTCCATTGGTGACTGGTACGCGAGGACGGGCAATGCCGGATGGATCAGCTGCGGCCTAACTGTATCAAAGCATTGCTCTCCTCGTTCGAATGTTGCTAGAGATACGTTAGCGACGAGGCTGATAAATGGAATGATCAAGCGCACGCAGGAGGAAGCGAGGGAGACTTGCTCATCTGACCAACCAGGAATTCTTGGGGGTGCAAACAGAAAAGCACTCTCGCAGTAGAGGGAGAGTTGTTGCCTGCTGGGGAGCACCAAGACGTAGGCCACGTCACTAAAATTCCGGAAGAGGCAGGGATGGCCTGTTGGATGGGAGGATAACGTACCACAATAACCGGAAATTGTTGGCTGGGTTTCAGGTTTCCTCTCGCTAGGAGATACGAAGAGTGGTGAAGGCGACAGATTGGTCAGATGATGAGGAAAGAAATTATTTTGGCCCCCTTTTCATTTTGGGTGTGGGTGAACGGCGTACTCCGGGCGCTGATGATACGTATTGGTTCTGTATGGAGTGCCTCCTGGGTGGGAAAGAAAGAAGTTCGAAGAAGGGGACGGCCTGTTGAGCGACGCACCATCCATTTATATAGATGTTGTAGGCTTGTGCTGGGCGGTAGGCGCCGGCAGATCCCGTCCCAGAAAGGTATGAGACACTAAACCAGATCAGGCACAGGTCCAGCCTATGGGAGTACGCACAGCACGGACGCTAAACCGCAACAGGATGACAGCCATTTTCGGCCTTGCCAGCACAAATGCCAATTGTACTTAGAAAGGCTGGTTTTTATATCTATCTTACTATCTACCTTCTAAAGTCCTTTCTTTAGTGCTTATAAGATTACCTAATAGGTCTTATCTAACTTCCTTACTTCTATCTATAGGCGCTGTAGCTAATTATCTTTAAATATACTTATAGGTTACTTAAAGTCTAATATATCCTTAGTCTTGTCTACCTATAGTCTCCCTGGCCTTATCTTAATCCTCTTAAATAAGGACCAAAATTAGTATGAAATATGCTTATCTGATAGGCCCTTTGGCATATCTTGCTATCTATATAATAATATATCTAGATGAGAGGCAAGCCTACTAGGTTAGTAGTATAGCTTGAAGTTAAACTCTATTAAAATATCTACCTACTGTATCTGCTGCTTACTTAACTACTATAGCTTTTAGAAGTATTAAAGGTTTTTATAGTCTATTAAGATAGTGAAATGAGGCACTATCTTAAGCTTAGGCTGCCACTCCTTTAATACTTAAATAATAGCTAGTAGCTCCTTATTATAAATCTTATAGTTTACTTCTACAGGATTTATCTTCTGTAAGAGATATGCACAGGGGCATAGTATACTATTATCTTAAACTTAAGAAAGAACTACACTAGTTGCCTACCCAGAGGCATTAGTTTTAACCACTGTTTTGCACCCTTCTTTAAAGTAAGCTAGTATAGGGGTAGTAATAAAGAGTTCTTTTAGTTCTATAAATATATTTTAATAACTATTATCCTATTTAAAAACTACATCCTTACTAGTTAGCTAGGTAAGGGGTGCTAAAAGGTTAGTAAAATAGGGTATAAATATATAGTAGAAATTTACAAACCCTAAGAAGCTTTATATATCTTTAACTATCTTAGATACTTCCTATTCTCTGATCACCTCTATCTTTTTAGGGTTAATACATAGGCCTTCACCTACCTTAATAATAAAGCCTAGATACTTTACAGATATCTATTCAAACTCTAACTTTCTAATATTACACTACAACCCAGTAGCTTAGAGTTTCTTTTGTCATGGGCTGCCCCCATGACACGCACTGCATTGTGTATGTAGCTGTGGTCACATGGTTCCCTGTTAGTCTGTTGCTGTGTCATCTTAGCATGATGACAGCCTGTACCTAGTTTTCTTCCTTCTTTAGCAATTCCACTCCATACCTTCATGGCCTATTGGGACGGCTAGAGTAAAGCCTCAGACTGAGATATTCTAGTCTGTGACAGTTAGAATTGCTCACCTACCTGCTAGTAGTGATAATAGCCAACAAAGCTATTACAGATTCTCAGAGAGAGTTTTCACTACCCCTGACCTGACCAGCCTGACCCCTGAGAGACTTAACAAGATATCTGACTAATCTACCCTCCTCCTACTTATACAGCAACTCCAGCAAGAACTCCAGAACTAGCATAATAAAATCCAGATACTCTGCGCAGACCTGAATACCTCTCATGCTGATGTGCAGCTACTCCAGACCCACCTCCTGTCCTAACTAAGATCCCACCTGCCAGACCCCCCCTATTTTGATGGCAAACTATACACTCTGCATACCTGGCTCCCATCAATCTGAGCAAAACTTTGATTAGATAAGCTTATCAGAGCTGATGCTTTTAATTATATA
Organism: Aspergillus fischeri NRRL 181; assembly: GCF_000149645.3. Taxonomy (NCBI): domain Eukaryota; kingdom Fungi; phylum Ascomycota; class Eurotiomycetes; order Eurotiales; family Aspergillaceae; genus Aspergillus; species Aspergillus fischeri. Next base: position 161,243 of record NW_001509766.1, read on the forward strand.
TAGGATAGACTAGAGCAACCATAACAGGCCTTAGTCCTTCACCTACACTAATCTGCAGAGGAAACCTAATCATGGGATGTTGAAGCTATCTTCTTATTTTTTTAGTGTCTTTGCTATAACCCTAGAGAACACCAGGAAGCCATGCAGCGCTTCACTACTATATGGTAATGGGAAGATGAGTCCCTTATTACCTTTCTCACCCACTTTAAGCGCCTTATGTATGAGGCCGGAGCAACTATATAGCCAGATAGTTCACACCTGTCAACCCTGCACAGAGGGCTTCGCCCCTCCCTCTGCCAGACCCTAGAAGACACTAATGATGACCTCTTTACCCTCTTATATAATGAATATGTTGAGCTTGTCCAGCTTATTGACTGACGCACCTGTCGCACCTAGCCTGCTAAGAATCCTGCCTTAAAACCTGCGCCCACCCAGACCCATCACACCAACCTAATGGACATAGACCCAGTTTGGATCTCTCATGTCTATTATGTTAAACCTGCCCTGCACACACCATCTACACCATCTGTTCAATCATCTGCTTCTAAACGCCATTCTTACCAACTAGAACATGACCTCTGCCTATACTGTGGTTCTGATGATCATTAGATTGAAGAGTATGACCAACATTCCTGCTCTGCTAGCTCCTAGCCTAGCTCACCTATACCTGCCCCTGCTAAGCCCTGTACTAAGACAACAGCCAGAAGTTCTACTATGGACGCCCTCTTTAGTTAATGGCCCCCAGAGGTGGCCTTAAAGGAGGGGGGTATTGTCATAGGCTGCCCCCATGACACACACTGCATTGTGTATGCAGCTGTAGTCACATGGTTCCCTGTTAGTCTGTCACCATGTCATCTTAGCACAATGACAGCCTGTACCTAGTTTTCTTCCTTCTTTAGTAATTCCACTCCATACCTTCATGGCCTATTGGGACGGCTAGAGTAAAGCCTCGGACTGAGATATTCTAGCCTGTGACATCTTTAGTATGTTAGCTACTTTTTACTAGTAGTCTACTAGCAAACTACTTAAGTAGATGATGATATTATCTATATAAGTAGACATAAAGTCATCTAGGAAGTCTTATAATATATACTACTAAAATATTGCAGGTGTGCTAGTTAACCTAAAAGGCATAATATTCTACTTAAAGAGACCATATTAAGTCTGAAATGCTGTCTTAAACTTATCTCCTAGCTAGATTTAAATCTTATAGAAGGCTATAATAATATTAAGCTTTAAGAACCATTGCACTTGAGCTATATTCTATAGGGTATTATAAATTAGTAGTAATAGGTAATAATCCTTCTTAGTAAGTTCATTCAGACTATAGTAGTTAATATAGAATTAAATTCCCCCTCCTAGCTTTCTAACTAGCAGCACTGGAGATACTACTAGTAACTTACTAACCTAAATAAAGTTCTTATTAAGTAATTTAGTTAATGTCTTTCTTAAGACTAATAGCTCCTTATAATTTATTCTATATAATAGACTATATAGCAGTAGCACTTTATTACTACTTTAATTATATTTTAAGGGTATCTTATAATTAACTCCTGGTCAGTGCCCTAGAAGGGTATTTACTAACTATTTACTAAATATATTTAACTATAGCTAGTAGTGCTTTAGTAGTTTTATTTTTAGATTAATATATTTCTTTAGCTAGAGTACCTTCTTAATATCTGCTATTATTATTTTACTAATCTGTAGTCATTTATTTATTAAAGCTCCTATAATTAGGTTATAAATCTTTATTACTTCTATCTTTATAACCCTTAATTTCTTCACCCTATATAGGCTAATTATTTCATTATACTAGTTCTAATATCTAATCTTCTTACTAGCCTTTATAAAGATATCTATATACCCCTTTACTACTGAGCTTGTTGCTCTTATATCCTTTATCTATAGTTAATTAAGAATCATCTCATCCATCTGGTGTGGAATAATATATATATAAACATAATATTACTAGTAACTATAGATATTAAGGTTGAAGTAGGTAGCATAGGTAATTTAATCCTGTTTTACTACTACTCTGTCTAATTATAAAGGTCTAGGGAGTTTAATGTATAGGAGATTATTAGACTTAATTAACTTATTATTAACTAAAGTATAATAACTATATCTATCATTAATAAGGCTCTTAATGAATTAGAGGCTATTTATCTATATATTAATATAGAATAATAGTTCCTTCTTCTTATTTAAGTCCTTAATTCCCTTCTGCTCCTGCTCATGACTTAGAATAGGAGCTACTCTTTTTCTAACTCTGACTTTATAACCTCCTAAGTAGATTCTTCTAATTTAGTAGATAAATATACTTGCTTAATCTTTTTAATTTAAGTACCCTTTAATACTAAACTACTAGTCTTTTAGGACCCCTTCTCTGTAGTGGTAATATTAACCCTTCTTAACTACTCTTAGGGATAATATACAGGCTTTAGAGGGCATATTATAACCTAATATCTACTTCTTATATATTATAGGCAAAGGCCTCTTTTCTAGTGTTCTGTTACAGCACACTTGCAGTCGGCACAGAATGGTTGGATGAGGCTTATAAGAAAGGCAGTGCAGTCTGATGTACAATCAGGCTCAAGACCAGGAAGTGGCTAAGTCACGTGACAACAGTCCCTAATGCCAAGGGAAGATAACAGTCCATAAGGGACTGTGACTATATAACACTATCATGGACCTTGGGAGAACAGTCTATAATAGGACCTTATAACAGCCTTAGGGTATAGACTGAAAGGGAGGAACTATATAAGAATACTTATTACTATTATATCTAGGACTCTTAGTTTAGTTCCTTGTATTTAATATTAATAACTCACTTAAGTATAAGTTCACTAGTCTGATTTATTAGTTACTCTTTTACTATTAAGGATATGTCCTTAATAGGCCTTACTTCTATCTTTACTGTTCATTGATCTTGTGTTACCTTTAGATTATCCTTGATCTCAGGAAGATCATTGTATCATAGTGCCAGATATATACTTGATCAGTATAGTGTTAAGGCTACCTGGTTAGTAGGCCTCAGGCAAGTATCAGATATAGTCCAGGGACTATATCACCCCCTTCCCAAAGTTATTGACTAGCAGAAGAACAGCAGAGATAGATCCCAGGGTGTGATAAATTAAATGCTGTATAGTATGAATTGCTTTAGGAAGTTTAATTAACTCTTAATATTAGATATTATGGCAGGAAATGCACTAACTCCTACTAGCTTAAATATTAGATGGGCAACACTATAGCAAGTAACTATGCAACCTTAGATCACAGCTAAAGGCCTGATGAATATGATTAAGCAGCTCCAGGAGCATATCTAATAATTAGAAGGTTAACTTGCAGTCAAGTCTATTAAGGTCTAACCTTTAGAACTATTTGATGGGACATGATCCAAGTTATATACATTCTTAACATAAATGGACATGTACATGTAAAGGAATCATAAGAAACTCATTAATAAACCTAATAAGGTCTTATTTATGACCACATATCTTACTAGACTAGTATTTAATTAGTTTGAACCCTTTATAAGGGATTATTAAATGCATAATGCTGATGACTAAGATAATAAGATAAAGGTGATGTTTGCTAGCTATGCTAAGTTTAAGTAATAGCTTAAAGGAACCTTTGGTGATATTAATAAAGAAAGAAATACTTAGTGATAGCTATGGCAGCTTAAGAAGATGGGATCTATAAATAACTATGCCTTAAAGGAACCTTTGGTGATATTAATAAAGAAAGAAATACTTAGTGATAGCTATGGCAGCTTAAGAAGATGGGATCTATAAATAACTATGCCTTGAAGTTTCAACAGATCATATCCTACTTAGACTAGGATGAAGACGCGTACATTACATAATTTAAAGAAGGATTAAAGCCAGACATCCAGGAGAAGCTGATCTGGATGGATTAACCAAAGACATTAAGCAAGATGATTAAATAAGCAGTCAAGATTAATAATAAGTTATATAATTTCACTATGCGCAAGAAAGAAAGGAACTGGGGAAGTTTTAATAATAAGTGCACTATAAACTATTAGTTAAATGACAGAAGGCTAGCTTAACTAAGGAGCTAAGGATACATAGATCCTTATAGGCTATGACCTATGGAGTTAGATATAACTCAAAAATTAGTACTTTCTAATAAGGAGAGAGAATAGCAATAAAAAGAATAACTATATTTCTATTATAGGAAACCAGGACATATATTAAAAGACTATAAATAGTAACCTAGGAAGGGTAAGAATAAGAAATAGTTATAAGCCATAAAAGAGCTCAGTGCTATAATAAACTAAGAAGGAACTATTAAACCATATAAGAGAACTAACAAGTTAAGCATGGTAAGAAGCAATAAATGACTCAGAAAGTTATACCAGGAATGTACCAGCTTAAGTAATAAAGAAATTAAATAAGAGCTTAAGGTAGAAAGCTCTATGGATACTAAATACCTAGAGATTAATTAGTATATAGTGGAAGTAAAGGAACTTATAATAACTAATTTAAACCATAAAAGTACTATTTAGATGGATGGGTCTAACCAAGCCAGGGCTTGGACAAAGCCATCACTAAAGAAGCTAGCTCAGGAGGATTATCCCACAATAGACTATACTGCTATTAATCCCCTTAATAAAGAGTATAGTACTTAGTGGGAGGGCCCTAATCCTAGCAGGGAGGTACCCTATAAGACACTAGAGATACCCTAAAATAATTCCCTATGAAATAATAAAGAAGCAGGCCAGAAAGTTACATAAATTCTGACAGAATTATAGTAATAATAGGAGGTAGATAGATTGAATTAAGCCATCCTAGAAAAGATTAAGTAAGGAGTATGCAGGTGCATACATTAGGATCTTAATTATTAGTAACAGAAGACTAAGACATGGGAGGAACATGTGATTAAGTGTGATTAACACCCTATTTATTATCCATAGTGTGGATGACGGAACATCAACTACTATAAAGCCTTGAAGAAAGTATTAAGAAGAAAGCTAACAGGATCTTTTCATCATTCATGTAATTATAATTAGTGTATTTATCAATACTACTAAGGATATAGGAGACATTAATAGGTACCTTAGTTAATATGCTATAGCTAAGACTGTAGTATACATTATAATAATAATTATATTACTAATTATTAGCTGGAACCACCACAGATTATGCAGAAAAATAGAGAAACTTATCCATGCTAGAGACCAGACTGCTCTTGCATTAGATATAGATAACACCCACATCATAAGATGATGCATTAGATATTATGTTAGGAAGATTAGTGCATAATATACTATGCTATAAAAGTAGAAGGAGGATATTTTCCAGATAAGCTATGATAAATAAAGGAGCTAAACTAGGAAGAGAAGTACCTCACAGCATCCACTTAGTATGGGTAGTATCTAAAGCTAGAGGCATGCATACTAGGATAGTCAGCTAAAGTTATAATTAACTTAGGAGCTACTAGAAATTATATATACCCTTGCTTCAAGGATTAATTAAAGATCCTAGGGATTAGAAAGGCATAGCCAGAGCCTATTTTAGGTCTGAATAGAGAGAACCTAGGAACTTATCTATTAACAGATAAGTTAGGACCTGTGACCATGGTTGTAATAGGATATATTAAGCAGATTAACTTTAACATCATTCCATTGGGCAGGTATAATATGGTATTAGGGATTCCATGGCTCAGGAATCATAACCTAAGGATTAATTAGAAGGTAGGAAGTCTCTAATTTTTAAATTATAATTACCCATAACAGGACTGGATCTAGGGAAAGACCAGGACCTTATGGCGCACTTAATTAAAGGAGAATAACAAGTCAGACATTAAGTAGTTTAGGGGTAAACCAAGCACCAGGAAGTAGTAAGAGAATGCTATTATAGTAATAGTTCTGGCAGTAGTAGTGCTATTATAGCAATAACTATTAGCTAATTAGATGGGATGGGCACCTATAAATGATGATAAATACATCACTACACTATTTCTAGAGAAAGTACCTAAGAGTTCTGTGGATGAGGGACATTACTCTAAAGGATTATAAGAGTTAGTGATAACCTCTATAGATTAGATCTCAGTGCTAAAAGAGTATGAGAAGTATAGGGAACTATTTAAATAACCAGCACAGTATACCCTACTAGTATATAAAAAGCATAACCACCACATCCCTATAGAGGAAGGAAAAATGATAGTGTGTAAGAAACTTTATTAGATATTAGAAAAAGAATTAATAATACTGAAGGAACATATTGATAAACAACTTAGATTAGGAAAGATATGACTATTAACCTTACCAGCAGGATATGGTGTACTCTTTATACCTAAAAAGGATGGAAGTCTATGACTATATATAGATTATTAACCACTAAATATAATTATGATTAAGAATTATTACCCACTTCTATTAATCTATGAAATCTAAGATTGAATTTGAGGAGCAAAATAGTTCATAAAGTTAGATATTACAGATGCATATAACCACCTTTGAATTACAGAAGGCGAAGAATGAAAAACAGTATTTAGAATAAAATATGGTTATTTTAAGTATTTAGTTATGCTATTTAGGCTTACCAATACACCAGCATTATTTCAGAGATTTATTAATAAGGTATTATAAGAGTACTTAGATCTCTTTATAATAGCCTACTTAGATAACATCCTGATCTTCTCAAAGGAAAGAGAAGGATATATTAAGCATGTTAATAGGGTTTTAAAGAAGCTGTAAAAAGCTAGCATTAAACTAAAGCTTAAAAAATATAAATTTTATATTTAAGAGACTAAGTTCTTAGGATATTAGATATCCACAGTAGGAATCTACATGGAATAAAATAAGGTATAATTAATCAGAGATTAGCCTTAACTAAAGAACATCAAAGAATTATAATAGTTTCTGGGATTAATCAACTACTATCAATAATTTATTAAAGGCTATGTGAAAGTCATGCACCCACTATTCACATTACTTAAGAAAGAAGCTAAGTTTAAGTAATAAGGAGAATAAGAAGAAGCTTTTAAAGAAGCTAAGTACAGAATCATAAAAGTACTAGTATTAGTATAATATAACCTAGATAAGGAAATAACCATTGAAACTAATGCATCAGACTATGCAATTAGTATAAGAATAACTCAACTAGGATTAGATGGGAAATCCTGAATGATTACTTTCCACTTGCGAAAGTTAGTTTAAGCAGAACTTAACTATAATATCCATAATAAAGAACTACTAGCTATAGTGGTAGTATTTAAAGTATGGAGAGTGTATCTGGAAGGAGTAAAACACATAATTATTTGTGAATAAAAATGAACAGTATATACTAAATAGTATATAAATGACAAAGGAAATTTCATGAATATAGAGGGGAATAGATGGCTTGCCTAGGTATAAAGGAAGAATAGGAGGAATGGTAGTAGAATAGAATAGAATAGTAGAAGGAAAAATAGCTAAGGATATCTTAGCTTAATGTCTTAATTCCTTAATTAATTATGACTAGCTATAGGGTGATTTTAAGGGTGTATTTATAGATGATTCCTTCTAGCATAGGCCATTCGAATATTGAATGATCTCATAGCTGGGTGATCTCATAGATTAGATCACCATTTGCTAATGGTTGAAATCGATGATGATCAATGATGATCCATGACCATAAGGTTAGAACCATAGATATGATCAACGATCAACCATAGCGGATCAACCCATGGATATGGTCAACAATCAACTATAGCATGGTTTTCACCAACACCCCCCCTTAAGCTAAACATGGGAATGTTTAGATTAAATATTCATTTTCCTAGTGCAAAAACCTTTCTTTATAAAAGGGAAAAAGGCACTAGTTTCTTTCCCTAGCTAATATGCTAGTTTCTAGCATTAAAAACCTCTAATCAGGTAAAAATATGCTAGTTATAT